>NW_010307359.1:0-428 GCF_000700745.2 Antrostomus carolinensis
AAGAACTAATTAATTAAGGAGAGAGTTAACAGTGGGATTAAGGGGTAATTAAGGGGATTAACAGTGGGATTGAGAAATAATTAAGGAGAGAGTTAACATTGGGATTAAGGGACAATTAATTAAGAGGATTAACTTTGGGATTAAGGAGTAATTAATTAAGGAGTTTAACATTGGGATTAAGAAATAATTAATTAAGGAGGGGGTTAGCCCTGGGATTAAGGAGGGGATTAGTACTGGGATTAAGGGGTAACTAATTAAGGAGGGGATTAACAGTGGGGTTAAGGAGTAATTAATTGAGGAGGGGATTAACAGTGGGATTAAGGGCTAATTAATTAAGGAGAGCATTAACAGTGGGATTGAGAGATAATTAAATAGAGGGTTAACGATGGGATTAATTGAGGGGATTAACAGTGGGATTGAGGGATAAT
>NW_010307360.1:0-9421 GCF_000700745.2 Antrostomus carolinensis
TGATCTTGTCTTCTGCCTATAGAAGATCTTGAATGCCTTTCTTGATTAAGAAAAAAAAAAATTAAAAAATTAAGAACTGCCTTATCTTTTTGTAACTCCATAGTTGTTTCACGCCTTTCTTGATTAAGAAAAAAAAGAAAAAATGCCTTATCTTTTTGTAACTCCATAGTTGTTTTGGTGATTGCCTACTGCATACATAAGAATGAGATAGAAGTCATTACATTGTAAAACAACTTATATATAGTTTACACTTTTTCAAAGGACTGTCCAGGTCAGCACTTGTTTAACCCTTTTGCAGACAATCCTGATACATGATTTTAGAATGCCTGTGCAGGTAAGAACATAAGGGGACCTTTTTCCTTCTGACAAGCAGTAAACTTTCCACTCAATGTATGGGGCAGGAAAGAAAAGTCTTCTCATTCTCTCACACTGAGCTTACAACACTAGTAGTACAACATTCAACATATCTTGGAGCTAATACCACAGATCTTGGAGCTAATAGGATTTTAAACCCATTTTGGCTTTTTAAACCTAGTAGAGGTATCTGAATAAACTTGAATTAAATACCTAGTTACTTGTAATTTTGGTAATTCTTAAAATAGTGTAATAAAAATGAAATAAGTTACTTAAGTATCCAAGCAAAACAGAGGAAGTTTTATGAGCAACAACTAGAAAAAGTGGACTTTCTCTGTAAAGGTCTGCATTGCAGGCTGCACAACCTATTAACCTTAGACATGGCTAACTGCAGGAGCTGTTCTGGTACCCACAAATGGCTGCAAAGGTGCATTCCTTCGTCCTGATCACTGCCAGCTGTAGCGTCTGCCACTGCATCTCTCCTCACATCTCCAGCACTGTGACATTCCAACATAAGCAGAGCCAGCCCCAGCTTTCAAATGAGCAATGTATTGTCTATTCTGCCTTCTTAGTGACCCGTCGCTCCTCACTGCATTCATTACCAAACTCTGAAATTTATGTTTTCCAAGTATCCCATCTAAATTCTTCTATGATATGAAGTGCTAAAAGAAAACAGGGAAAAAAGAACCCAAACCATCTTATAAAGCATCTTATGCATCTGTCTTAACACTAACAAATAAGGATGGAAGAAATCAAAGATGTCTGGAAACTTCTGAGGTATTTTTTTTTCTTCTCTCCCTGTGTCACAGAATCACAGAATGTTAGGGAGTGGAAGGGACCTCAAAAGATCATCTAGTCCAATCCCCCTGTCAAATGTTAAATTTTGCTCTGGGGGCATAGACAGAGGACAACTTTTAGAAGTCTTTATCCTTGAATAATTTAAATAGCTACTTTTCAAAAGGCATGATAATTTTGTTAGTGCATCTGACCTAGAGGGACATTATTCTTCATGACTCTTGTTCCTTTCTATTTGAAATAATTCTAGCTGTGCTTCTAGAAATTCCCAGAATAATGAAACAAAATAAAATTAAATTGCAACCCAGAATCTGTGCTCTGACATAATAAGAAACAGATTTCAGGTTCCAGGCTGTGGAGATCTGAGAGGCTCTAGAAAGATTCTAAATACAGTGAAATAAATTATCTTTCCTCTTCTATTCTTCATAATGGGCCTGGCTTTATGTATCTCAACTCAGGTTTTATGTACCATATCTAGAGGGCACGGTTTGCTTTTATAAATTCAGGTACAGAAGATCTGTGTTTATTTACCAAATTCCATTGTAGTGTTTCAGTCTTAAACTTCTTTGCCATGGCAGCAAGAAAGAAACCAGTCATGCCAAATACAATTATACTCCCACACAGCTATGCTTTCCTTATTCTCACTGCTGTGAAACACAAACAATGCTGATATCCTCAACCTTCTAAGTGTAGCATTTTTAGGCTTATTCATCTTTGGCCTGGTACTGCTGCAGGTGCATCATTCTGGGGTTTCTCCATGTGCTTCAGTGCTTCTGAAAATCCTGCTGTGTTATTATCAACACCTGTGTTAACAGGTACCTTTTGGCTCAAAGATGGCTTGTGGTTGGCTTAGCAACACATCACCTTGAGGAAAAGGTCACAAAAGCTTTGCCCAAATAGACATCCATTGATAGGAAAGAGTATAATCAAATCAGTCAGTTACAAAGTATCTTTCCTGTTCCCCAAACCCACCAAACTGTGTGAAGAAAAGATGTGACTGTGTCTATACGCTCTCTACTCCTTGCTCACTTACTTGCATGGCCCAGGAGAGAAGACTGTAGTGTATGGGTCCAGTATTCTTGACCCCAGTTCTTGTCTGTTTAAATTCAATAACCTTCCCATTTCTCTCCACACACTTTCATCATTTTGTGGAACAGGCCATGGTCTAGCTGTAGGGTAAGATTTTGTTTCTAGCACTGATACATCTGAATTGATACACATTTTAATACCTGTGCCTAATTCTGCCTGCCGCGGAGATTAGACACCATGAGGAACTCCAACTGAACTGGACCCTCTAGTGAAGCTTGTGAGACCTCTCCTCAAATTCACCTATGTAAAATAATACCCTTCTTCAGCAGCTCCACTGGCCAGATGGAATTCAGCCTAAGGCATGATCAAACAGACTATTGCTTCCCAACAAAGCTGCAAACATCAAATGCTCTGACTCAGATGCTTAGCTGAGCTGCAGCCACTTTCAGTGCTGACTAGCTGAAGCCAAGCAGATCTAAACCCCTGCACAACTCCCCCTGCTTTGTACAGGTGCCAGCACACTTACTGCCATCACCCAGCATATCTGTGGGAAAAGGCTGAGCGCCAGGATCCCTGCACCCTGGCAGACCCTGTGCTGTAAGAACAGCCTCTGGGACACGTTGACAAGGCATGAGGTAAAGCAGCCCAGAGGCCACTCCATGCTGAAGACCCAACTAGAAGCCAGATGCTTCAAGTGGCAAAGCCAGTAAAAATCCCTTTGCTAGAAGGCAAATCTTTGGGAAAGGGAAAGTCACTCCAAAGAAACTCAGGTGTCCTTGCTGGTTTTCTTACTCCCCAAGCTCAAGGAGAAAAAGGCAATAGTCAGCAACCTGCAATAATACAAGGGACCTATGAAGCAGAGCCAAAGGGGCAAAGAGCTTTCCAGATACACCATAGGATTCCCATTCCCCCCACATGTCTGGCCACTTGCTTCTGCAGTACATGTGTTATTACGGCCTCCTCAGAGGAGCTCAGCATAGAAGATTGTGCATCAGGAAGAAAAGTCATACTGGTGTCAACTGTCTTCCATTCAGGAACCTTAGCTGTTAAAAAGAGATGAAGGAAAAGCAGGGACTGCTCAGATAGTGCTTGACAGATTGAAAAGGTCCTTCAATGCAATAATAGAAACCACATCCTCATCTTTAGATTGATTTTTTCCTCAGTTCCATTTTCCTTTTCTATATTGACTAGAAAAAAATTCTGATAAAAAACATTCTATATGTAATACTTGTTCATAATAAAGCAAGTGCTGATTTAGTCTTTCAGAAGAGAGCATTAAGAGTAAATTTGGCTTTGCTGTACCAGTTACTACTAAGGCTACTTAGAAGCAAATTGAGAGTACAGGGGGGAAAAAAAAAAAAAAATCAAAAAACAAAAACCAAAATCATTTTCAGAAATATCTCCTTATGCACAGGAGGCAATTTCAAGATGTGTGCATTTCAATAAAAAGACAAAACAGAATGCAATCACATCACAACGTCATTATCAAAGAGGTTTCAATAAGGTTATTTGTCTACCGTTTTTAAACATTAAATATATATAGTATGATAGCATGAAACTGTAAATCCTATTTATGCTAATCATGCTTGGAGTAGCAGTCCTGCTGGCAAAGCTCCTGGGCATAGACACAGTGCATAGTGATAAAAGAAGACTGGCTGGTACAGCTTGTACCTCCCTGGAGCAAAGCAAACTACTTTGGGGGAAAAAAAAACCCCTCTTTTCTGCTGGTATAACTGTGCCTCAGCCCCTTTTTTGGAAGCGAGATGGAAATATTGGTCAAAAACATAAAAGATCTCTTTCCCAACTAATATTACAAATCTATTATGGAATTTACCCTTCTTTATTTAGTGAAATAAATTTATCGGAATCTAGTTTTCACTTACAGTAAAGCCAGTCAGGGAGCAACAAAGCGGCTCCAAAATTCATGTGAGCATGCATCCATGTTAAACCTCTTTATGCTGCCAGAGTGATGCAAAGGGACCTCAGGCTGGGGGAGAGCCACCCTCCAAAGTGTCAGCATCCTTCATTTTCCTTTTCAAATATCATTTTATTATTTCTTGTCAAGAGACATGGCAGGAAAGCATCAAAAAAAAAAAAAAAAAAAAAGAAAAAGAAAAAAAGAAGAAAAACATAAGAGAAAAGTATTTAACCTCCAGAGGGCATATGGGAGTTGTGGAAAGCACACTTCATGAGGATGCAAAAGAAAAACCAGGAGAAACTAAGTGTTCTGTGTGAGAGATATGACAGGGTCCAGGAAATGACTTAACTATACAATTTATTAACTCTACAATAAATTTAAAGCTGTGAACTGAGGACATGGAGTATAGGGGGAAACCAGTGCAGAGGAGGAATATTACATCTTCAAGCGGCTTGATTAGGAAAATAAGGTTCATACAGGGTCACAAAAGAAACAAAGAACAAAAGTCAGTGTTGGAAACAAAAGTGAAAGAGAAGCTCAAAGGCCTGCCACCCACAGCTAGGTGACATGCTACAGCTAGGATGAGAGAACCAACAAACCTTATGGCACCCATGCATATGCAGTAGTTTCTGAAGGGCTTGGAAATGCTCAAAACAAAATTTAAAGCAACTTATTTGATTCAGTGAAGGCCTCAGTTCAGAATTATTTAACTTTTGCAAATAAACCTAGTGAGAATAATAAGTAAGAGCCTTCATCTACCATAATTCCTAGCTCAGTATATTAATTATCACTAGCATTTTATATTAACATGTTGCTCAGAAAAAAACCCTACACTTGCTCAGCCCTCCCTGATGCAGGCAGCAGCAGAAGTTCATTGAAAACACCTTTAACTGCTCTCTGAGTCCACAGGGTCCCTGGGCAGATCCCGAGGCATTTGCAGCACAGGGCTGAGGGGCACAAGGTTGCCATCTTTTTAAAATGACCTCAGCAACAGGGCTCTCTCTCCTTCTGCCTGAAGACTAATTCAGTCCAAACATGTTCACTGTTTAGAAAGCTCTCTGTCATATGCAACATTTTATTGTTAATAACTCAGTGACATGCCTGCCCTTCCTCACTTTACTTCTCTTTCTTCTCACTGGTCGCATGGAACAGTTTTACTTATTCTGCTTCACTTTTGGGTGAAATCATGACCCCTGAATATAATATGTGTTGCTACCTGCAGTAAGAGCAGAAGTTTGACACTGAAGTCTCCACTTTCTGATGTCAAGCTGTACATTTGCTTTGTAGCTGCAAATTCAGGGTCCTTCCTAGTCACTATTTAGTTAAAGTGTACAGGTAAAACAGTGCTTCTTCCTGTCTTTTGCAGGTAAGAAAAAGTTCAGTAATGACAGACTAGATAGTGTAGCTATTAGCAGATTGGCAGATGCTAGTATAGACAAAACTGCCTGTATTTTTCACATATTAATTAGGTGAGTAAAGCACTAAAATCTTGGCTAACATATCAAAGCTACAGCTCCCTTTATCATATAAGAATACATCAATAGCCATATTAGAGTCTTCCTTATTTTATACGTACTTTAAGTGGCTTAGAAGTATAGGTTGCTTTTTTAAAGGTGTTTATTCATACAGTAATTCTGTTTTTTCATCTTCTTGTAAATTTTGTTGCTATTAGTCTGGTTTTCTTAGTCTATGAGATATTACTGTCTCTCTATTAATCTCTCCACTGCCCAGACCAATTTTTGTTGCACTAATCCAAAATGCCTGAGGTCCAGACCATGTCCTAGAAGTTTAATACAAAACACTATCTGGATAGTGGGGAGAGCATATTGATGTTAATGTTGAGGACAAGACAGGGGAGAAAGCTCAGGCTTTTGCTGAGCCATTTGGCACTGCCTGGCTGGATAAATACGTGTATGAGGCCATCGGTCAACACTTCTATTGCTCTGAACCAGCCACCCCATGTGCTGCTTCTTGTCCAGCTGTTGGCATGGGAGGAGGAGAGAAAAAAAAGAGACAGGCAAATAGACAGACAGACATGAGGGAATCTAAAAATAATGTAGAAAGAAGGTGCAGCAGATGTGTGAGAAAACTGAAAGAAGCAAGACCTTGATGTAGTGACTGGGACCTGGAAATAATCGAAAGTACTGTAGGGGAACATGGAGATATTATATAAGATTTAGGTAAGGCTATGGATTTAGGGAATACAGGAGATGGTAGGAAATAAGATCCACTGGTTCAGCTATTCATGAACAACTTGTCTGTTCTCCCTGTCATGCTCTGTTGTAGATGTATTTGACTTACATCAGGCTTAAGAAGTACATGTGGGCTGAAGCGTTGTCTACAAAACCTTAATCTGGAGAGATCACTTTCAAGTAAATTTCATATGTCTCCGGTGGTATCTTTAAACATTAAACCAACACTGTTCTGTTAATTGAGTTGTAACTGTAACAACACATTAGGATGTTACTTATTACAGATTGGTTTAATGTGCTGAACTCCATGTCTCTCTCTAAAAACTACCAGTTAGTTAAAGAAAAAGCCTAAATGTTTAACATTGCCCACAGAGTTAAAGTTCAAAGATGAATCATAAATTCAATGTGGTCTATTGAAAGGCGAACTGTCTACAATTTCACAGAACAACTCACTCCTTTCTCTGGAGGATGTGACAGCTGCAGAGCTCTTGATGATTCCCAACGAAGACAAACATGTCTGGGGTCTCTCTTTCAGCAGCTAAGTGTGGCAGCCCTCAAATAGCACCTATTTCACTGCACCGCCTCCAAGGCATTTATGGAACACACGTTGCCAACACAGTATTGAAGTCAAACACTAGCAACCCTGTGGTCAAAAACTTCATCCGTATACTACCTGCTCCTAAGGAGAAGCTGACTGCAAGCTACTGATTGAATGAAGTGAGGGTCTGCCTTGCAGATTTTCGTGACTGTGCAGTAAGTTTTCTTAGCAACAACAGGTTGGACAGAATCACTAGGGTCTGCTCCAGGTTCTGCAGATGCAGAAGCCTGTTCCACTTCAATATTTGTGCCAGTGTTGTCTGAGGTTCCTGGGCACGCCTGAGCAGAAGCATCAGTTCCTAGATCCAGAAGAGATGGCCACATGAAGCACTAGTCTGGGATAGTACTAGGAAGATTCTGTATAGGTTCCTTTCCACAAAAAGGGAAAACAAATTTCATGTGTCACTGCTTCAGAACTTTATTGCAACCAAGTGGAAAACACTTGGAACACAGCACATGAAAAACACATTGGAATGCTTTGATTTTTGGATGGAAGACACTGTACCTGTCCTGCTAAGTCAAGGTACTCCTACTGATGAACAGGTATGCATATGAGGGGAAGGGGAGAAGGAGGATGGAATAATACACACTGTAACAGGACTGCCACATACTGAAAATTGGTGAAGTCCCTGGTAAATTCACGTTCTGATGAAATAATTTCAGAATATTTTTACCTTACAGTTTATAGAAGTTTTCAGTAGCAGCAAAAATAGCTTTGTGTAAATTTTACCCATGTTCCAAATATATTAGACTTCATGACATTTGTTTCTTGTTCTCTCTATTCCTAAATTACACGTTACCACTATACTCACCACTTAGTAGAAATCATATATAGAACGAGCTATTTAATTCACACACAGTGTATTTAAACAGAGACATAACGGAATCAACTGACCTATACAGGTCCTTAAGACACAACAAACACAGTAACATTACAACATAGTACGTTTTATTTGCCTTGCTAAGCTGCCTCCATAAAGATGCACTATAGAAATACACCTTAATTTACTCTTTACACAGACACCCTAGGAACAATTTTCCGTCTTTGACTACCCAGCATGTCTATAGAATAAATGTTGCAAACACTACAAGAGAATAACTTGCAGGACAATTGGCTTCACATTCATGCTTGCAAGCATTTAAAAAACAGTGGCAAACTCTACACTTAGGGTTTTTTTTTTCCACAGCCTATAAGTTTTAAAGGCCTGTGACACATTCTAGAGTAAAATTTCAGTCTTAAATAAAACATTAAAAATATAAAAATAACATCCTATTTTTCACTAAGAAGAAAACATCACCTGACCAGCAAATCCAGAATAAGAACTTTATGTAACATCCTAGCCAGCCATCAAAGTCTGCTAGTGATGTACAGTGTAAAGATCTTCACTGCTCACATCTGGACAAGCACACAGCTGCATCTGTGCTAAGAGTGCGTCTCCAGTGTGAGTCTGGAGTTAACAACAGTGGCTCCTACTAGAGCTGAACTGGAAAGCAGAAGCAAAAGGAACCACAGTGCAAAGATAACTTGTCAGCCTGTAGCTGCAGTGCCACACAAATGCTGTTAGTGATGCTTTCTGGGCTTTCACATCTGGAGGCACTGTACGCCACAATGTGAATTTGCCACTGTGGGCTGATTCTGTTAATGCAGGGATCTCTATATCAAGCTTACAAGAACGGCATAGACAGACTCCACAATTAAATGCTTGATACTTTACCCTTCTATTTTTTAAAATATGTACTTGTTAAAGCAGTGCTAGTCACAGTACAGATGCATCTACATTGGCTTATATTTGACTTCCAAGCTGCAAATACTGTATACCATGTCATTGTCAGCTGGGCTGGGGACTGAAGTAGTGAAAAAACGTAGTGTATTCTGGACCTTGGTCATGATTAGAAATCATTCCATCTGCCTAGATACTTAAAATCTTAGCCTTTGTCCAATAACTTGAATATATAAGAGGTTCCATTCGTATACCTCTATGTCTAATGGTAAAGGTTGATTTAGTTATTTTCAGTAATCCAAACTCACCCGAACCCGGTGAGAGCTCAATGCATCACACTGCTGTTTAGACTTACCTTCCCAAAGCTGGCAGCATTAACTGGTTGTGTGTCATTTTTCTCACAGAAGTCCAAGTAATGCATGTAGAGAGCACTTCGAGGAATGCAAACACCTTCTGCAATCTCATAGTTCTCCTCCAGCCTTAAAAAGCAAAAAATCAAAAATAGAGAACTGCAAGTATGTTGGATGTCCTGTATGGTAAACAGTGTACAAAGCTGCATCTTTAAGATAAAACATTCTGGCTTCTGCTTGTCTACTAAACTTTCTCTGCTTTGCTCCTCGGTGCTCCTTCCAATTCACTTCCATACCACTTACTTGCTTCATTCGGTTCACACTTGCTATTAAAAACATAGGCTGCGAGTTCTCAGGCAAGCAGAGGTTAGCACAAGGGGATATTGGTCTTTGACCATGCTCCAAAGTGCTATTTTTAGGAAAAAATATACTAGTAATCTCTTATACCCTAAAATCACCCTGCAG
>NW_010307361.1:0-6664 GCF_000700745.2 Antrostomus carolinensis
CAGGGGGACAAAACCCCTCCTGCCCCAGGGATCTGCCAGGGTTGGGGGGAGGAATCAATACTGCTGCTGCAGTGCAGAACCAAGAGTTAGTTTTAAATTGAGGTTTGCTCTTTACCTGCCAACAACCCAATGAGAAGCATCAACAACCAGCCGGAAAAGGCGTCGCTCACGCTGTGTATCAGCGCCCACGTGGACTCTTTACTTCTACTGGTGATCTAGAAAAGTCGTTAAGACACTGATCATCTTTGGTGTAAATGCTCCAAAACCTACATGGTGACATGGATCAAGGATAATTCCATTTTTCCCAGCAAAAAATAAAATATTCAAGGTGAACTGGTGAAGGGTTTAGAGGGGAAGGGTGTGACGCTTGGTTTGTTCAGCCTGGAGAAGAGGAGACTGAGAGGAGATCTCCTGGGGGTCTAGAACTTCCTCCCAAGGGGCAGAGGAGGGGCAGGTGCTGATCTCTTCTCTCTGGCCACCAACCAATGCCAGGAGCAGAGGGAATGGCAGGAAGATGTGGCAGGGGAGGGTGAGGTTGGCCATGAGGAAAAGGTTCTTGAGGCAGAGGGTGGTGGAGCACTGGAACAGGCTCCCCAGGGAGGTGCTCATGGCACCAAGCCTGACAAGATTCCAGCAGCATTTGGCCAAGGCCCTCAGGGACATGGTCTGAATGTTGGGATTGTCCTGTGCAGGGACAGGAGGAAACAGCCTCAAGTTGTGGCCAGGGCAGTTGAGATGGGATGTGAGGAAGAATTTCTTTGCTGCAAGGGTTCTGAGGCATTGGAAGGGGTTGCCCAGGGCAGTGGTGGAGTCCCCATCCCTGGAGGGATTGAAGAGTCGTGTAGACACAGTGCTGAGGGACATGGGTTAGTCATAGGGGACTGGTCAGTGTTGGGTTCATGATGGGACTTGATGATCTTAAAGGGCTTTTCCAATCTGGGCACTTCTGGGTTTCTGTGATAGGAGTTGAACTCAATGATCCTTGTAGATCCCTTCCAACTCACAACATCCTATGATTCTATAAGGAACCCTTTCCTCCGAGGTGTCTTCTGCATAAAACCAAGACAAAACCCATCCCTTATTTTTTTAAAGCCATTACCTGTTAGTAACAGCAAGTTACCAACACCCTGATGCCACAAGCAAAGCTGAACACTTAAGAGACCCTTCAAGCACTTCACCCTCAGCAATTTATCCATATCACCTCGTGGGTATGGATACCCACCAACCATGAAAGCAGAGAGAAGCTGACAGCAGCATTTCCTAATCTCCAGCTACTGCCTCCACATCTGTAATCCAAACTAGACGTTGCTTTGAGCAGAGGAGCCTCTGCCAAGCGCTGCTCAGCCAGTCACAGGTTTAATACCAACACAGAGGAATGGTCTGGCTGGGAACCAGGCTGTTCTGGTGGCACTGGAAACTGGGACACAGACCCATCCAAGATGCCCCTGTGTCTGGCAGAGATGGCCGAAGCCCGTGTCACAACAGCTATTATGTGCCCCAATTACCTTGGTCACCTCTCCCAAGGGAAAGATGCCAGTACACTGTCATTATTCCCAGTTAAAAAAGCACATTGATGCAAAGAACTAATACTCATTAAATGAGGAATAAATGAAGTGAGAAGCTTTTCTGCCTGAGTGAGCATCTTTTGTTTCTTTCTCTGGATTTTTGTCTCTCAAACGAGAGTAGAACGGCAACTGAATCGAGGCAGGGGCTGGGGTGGCTGCCAAAACCATTTCCTTTCCATTGCACTGACCCCACACCTCTTGGGCCAACAGGAACTTCTCTCTTGACCTGATTTCAAGGTCTTTTGATAAGGACAGAAGGGAGCTTTTTACACAAGTATCTCTGCAGGTAGGAAATAAGATTGTCCTGCTCCACGCTGACAGGCATCATCATTGTATAGACATCTCTGCATGGGGTGGACATGTGAGAAGTCCTTTGGGTTCATACTCAATTCATAGGTTAGAGTACAATTAGACTTGTCTAAGTAATTATTCCACACCTAGCACATTAGACTTGTGCATCTTCATTCATCCTGGGGCTGGTGCTCTTTAACGTCTTCATCCATGACTTGGATACAGGGCTTGAAGGACGGCTAACTAAGTTTGCTGATGACACCAGGTTGGGAGGAGATGTGGACACTCTGGAGGGCAGAGAGATCTCAATAAATCAGAGCTGGGCAATCACCAACCAGATCAATCTGAACAGGAGCAAGGGCTGGATTTTGCACCCTGGACACACACAGCCTGGAGAAGGAGAGGCTGGAGAGCAGCCCTGAGAGAGGGACCTGGGGGTTCTGGTCCATGGTCAGTTGAACATGAGCCACCAGTGTGCTGTTATTAAGACACAAGTTGTTTTGCAAGGAGTGGTGAGAAACTTTACCTCTCTGTGCCTGTCCCGGTCCCTGGACTTCTCTCGTACCCAATCTATAGTGTTAAAATCCTCATAGGTCCCCACACCAGGAAGAGGTTCCTCCAGGAAATCCATCATTGTGCTTGTGCCGTTCATCCCTCCTCCATTATATGAGGAAAATCCTAGAGGGGAAAAAATTGAACATTTCTTAGTTTTCCTCCTTTTTAGGAAAAACAAAACATCATCAAAACATGAATTGAGTGGGGAAATCACAAATTTCAGCTAGTGAGCTGTTCCTCAAGGGAAATACACCAAGGAAGTTGCCCAGGGATGACCTGGGTAGCGTGGGTACGTCCTTCCCCAGCTCCAGCAGTTCACCTGGAGATGTGGTCACTCCTGGAAACAACCATTCAGGAACTAAAGTAAATCAACATTAGCATCTAGATGTTAACTTTTTACCCAAATCCAAGACTTGCCATGATGAGGAAAGCAGTGGGGAGGGGAGAAGGTGACTATTTGAGACCCTCAGCAGAGCTGAAGGGATGCCCAGGTGGATCTCATGAGGATGGGAAAGCAGGAAGGGCAGGAGGGCTCCTTTAAAAACAGGTTTCCTAAAGCCCCTTGCAGGCAGTTTGAAGAAGGTGTTGAAACCCATTGAGGGAAAAACCAAACCAAAGGTCTTCTAAACCTTATCCAAGGAAATCAAGCTGTCTTCTTGACAGATTAATCGACAGGGAACAAGTTTTGCTGTGCAAATTCAGCCCAAGCTTCATTCCTCTGCTTGTGCAAGCACCGAGGTCCCTGCTCCAAGTCAACACCACCAGAATCCTTCAGTAATTACTCCATTTATTTTCCTTTCTAAGCCACCAAATGCTGAAAGGACAAAAATTGTCTGGGTTACTCCAAGAAACACCCTGTTAAATGTCAGCAGAGGGGAAAGGTGCCCTGCAGTCTATTATCCACTGTGCAAAAAGTGTCCTCACAAGATGTGTGACACACTAAATACTACTTTGAAACCCACTTAAGAAATCTTTCATGCTGCTCTTGCTTCCAAAGACTCTCCATGGCCCTAGCATCTCCTGGGCTAAGTCTACACCTGCTACAGGGCTACCTGGTGGGTTGGGTTTTTTTTATTCCCCATTTTTAAAACCACACTAAAGGGAAATCACAATCACAAAAGTGGCTGCTGGAAGCCACCACCCCCTGCTTTGCAGGACTTGAGCTGTGGCATCCTTCAGAGCTGAAGATCTTCACAGCAAAGGCCACAGATGTGGAGACTGTGACTGTAGCAGAACAACTGAACCAGGGAGACAAGCCAGGGTTTGATCCAGCACATCAGCTCGATGGTGGCACTGGGTTTGGGAACGTGCCACCACCTCCCAGACTGCACAACACCCCAATACTCATCTGGGCCACTCTGTGACATACCAGATCTTCTCACCACATGGTCACCAGCTTGCTCACTCTCACTTCCAGGGTCTCCCCTCACATTACAGTGGACTTTTAACATCCTTGCTTAGATAACAGCTGCTTTCCTGGAAAAGCTGAAATTTGGGGGTAGAGGAATGGTCAGTGACTGCTGGTAACACCATTATGGAAGGCCAGCATCCATCCAGATGTTTGTTTTAGCTCAGACAAGGGAACCACCACAGCTGCATCACTTTTAGGGCAGCTTGAGGTGGCTCTGGCAACAAGGATCTTTGAGGCTTTGTTAAATGTGGGTGACAGGTTTCTACCAAGCCTAGTGACGCAGAAGACAACACTGAGTCTACCTTGAGAAACAGAAGATGAACGACTATCTGTTGCACGTTCACCTCTCAAAGCCAACTACTTTCAGAAGGATTTTCTGCAAGAAGGTGAGATCAGGGTCATTCCTTGCTCACTCTTCTGGAAAAACTGCCCAGACCAGCAACTTTTAGCTGTCCTGGGAACACTCACCCACATCAGAGCAACAGGAACAAGACCCTGGGGGCACAAAGCCAACACAAGAGCAGCTGCAGGTCATCATGTCCTCAGCAATACCCTGACACACAGCACCAAAAGTCCCACAGGTACTGAGCCCCAGTGAGTCACAGCACAGACCAGACTGGAAAAGCCCTTGCAGATCATGGAGTCCAACCATGAACCCAACACTGACAAGTCCCCTATGACTAACCCATGTCCCTCAGCACTGTGTCTACACGACTCTTCAATCCCTCCAGGGATGGGGACTCCACCACTGCCCTGGGCAACCCCTTCCAATGCCTCAGAACCCTTTCAGCAAAGAAATTCTTCCTCACATCCCATCTCAACTGCCCTGGCCACAACTGGAGCCCATTTCCTCTTGTCCTGTCCCTTGTCACTAGTTTGAATAGACCAACCATGATCCCACAACTGGCAGCTGCACAGGGGATGTCACAACAAGGTGAAGTATGGATGGGATGGTCTGACCTGAGCAGGACCAGCCCAGAAGAGTTTGGAGACTTCTCCAGCTCTCCAGACACAAACCCCATCCAGCCCAGCCTGATGTCCCCTCAGCACCACGGTTTATATCACACCAGCAGAACCCTGAGGTCTCCAGCCACACACAGCAATTTCACAGCCATGTAAGGGGAGAAGCTGTTCCTTTGACAGAAGATAACGAGAAAAATGTCCTTCTAGTTTTCCCCAGGAGTAAGATCAAACTATAAAATGGCTGACAGCCATAAATATTGATCAAGATCATGTTTCCTACCTGAGCTGTTGCAAAATCAAGGATCCTACAATAACCAGGGAGGAATGAAGGAAGAAAACGAGCCCAGTAATGCTTTGCCAGAACACAATCGAGATGATGGGACAAGTTCCCCCCCCAAGGTTCCTCACATTCAGATCTCTAAATCCGCATTTAATGCTTAGAAACAGCAAAGTAAACGTGATCCTGTTGGAGAAGCACAGTTCACGTTTTAAACACAGATTTGCTAGTGTTTTGATCACTAATTCTCCCCAAAATGGGTTAAAGAGTCTGCCTGGCCTAAAAAAAAAAAAAAAAAAAGGGGAAAAAAATAAAAAAGAGCTTTTTAAAGTTACAGGCAGGACAACAAACCCACAGGGTTTTCTTAATCACCCTGCCAGGACAGAGGGACGACAGCAACGGCAGCTGGCAGAGATCTGCTGCCTCCGCGCCGCTTCCCTCGCTCTGGCAAAAAAAAATCAGCTGGGAAAAGAAAAGGTTTTTGCAGACAAAAGAGCAAGTGGCAGTAAAACAACAAGCATTACACAGCAGAAATCCACCACCAGCACAGCCCAGCTGCTCGCCCTGCCCAACCAGCCCTTCAGCCCAGCGGGAGCAGCTTCGGAACCACCGCCAGCACCGGGACACTTCCCCCTTGGCTGGTGTCCTGGAAGGGGTCTCCTCACCCTGGCTCAGCTGCTCCTCCTCCTGTGGGAGCCCCTTTGGGTGCCCATCCATCCCATAGCCATGTGGGTGGAGGGATGGGGGGTGTTCTTCTGTCTTACAGCCACATTTGCTTCATCCTTTTCCTCCGGACTCAGCCAAAGACGAGATCCCGCAGCAGCGGCGCTGAGCCCTCCCCGCACGCCCGGCGTGTCGTCACCAGCCTCTGTCACATGAGGCAGCCTGTGCACCTCGCTGGAACAGGCAGGATTGGAGCAGCACACAGGCAGAGGTCCACGCTCAGACCTCTGGATCCTCTTCACCCCAACAATCCAACCCCCAAAAATCAGGTAAATCAGTTAATCACCTCACCCCCCACCCCAAAATCCACAGTGGGGGGACAGCCAGTTAACCACACTGGACCAGTGATGCTCTGGCATACCAGCCTTGGGACAGATCCTGCTCTGCACCCCCACATTTTCTGGAGCAAGTCAAGCTTCAGTGCAGGAAAATGGGCTTTTATGGATGGATTTATCAATATTGGTGGGTCTGAACCAGATGGACTGAAAAAAACCCCCCTTTCCCCTCCCACCCAGCACACATTTTGCTTCCTAAATACCCAGCAGCAAAGCTCTTTGCTCACCCTCTTTCCAGAAGACAGGCAAGCATTGAATTTTTCCTTTGTCCTCTCTGCATAAGCAATACTCCAGAAGCTGTCCCCAGCCCCTCTGGGGCCCCAGGAGCACTCTTTATCTTGCCATTCCACCTCAAAGTGGCTGGTGATTAAGTTCTTCTGGCTCCAAGTCTGAAACACTACACCCCAGCAAACATTGACTTTGGTCTCACCCGATAGCTGGAGGCTGCTCTGACAACCCTGGGTTGCTGCCTGGAGGTCAAGGAGCATGGTGGTTTCACCCACAGCTTAGACCCCCCCCTTCCACCCACTGAGATGGGGAGAGG
>NW_010307362.1:0-34437 GCF_000700745.2 Antrostomus carolinensis
AGGCTCGCCAGGCCGGCGAGGCGGTGGGCAGGAGAGGGAGGAGGGCGGCTTCGTCCGCCTCCAGCCCGCGGGGTTCTGGGTTCTGGGTTCTGCCTGCTCCTCCTTGGCTGCCCCGGAGCGCGGCGGGGCTGGTTTTCGCGTTCGTTTCCCTCCCTCTCGGCAGCCGGATGGAGGTTTGGAGGCTCCTTCCTGGGAGCCACCGTGCTCTCTGTTGTTTGTCCTAGTGGCTCTTGTTGGGCCTGTTTTGCAAGAGCAAAGGGACTGTGAAGGTTTCTAAGGACTGTGGTGTTTTTGTTATTTCACGTTTATATCCTGGCGAATGTTTTGTTGTTTGCTATCTCCTATCAAGGCTGGGCACCCTCCACATTGTCTGATTCCTAATGTGATAGCTGCAGTTAGGTAGAGAGATATCCCAGAGTGATAAAAAGGCCTTAAAATAACAAAAATAATCAGTGTGCTGTGAGGAACATTGCCTCAGGAAATTAAAAACTGCATAGCATGGTGTGTGAGATCTATACCTGCTTGCTTTCAGCCAGCACAAAAAGCTGTTTTACCTGCTCTGTCGTTGTCAGTCCCAGCTCCTGTTCTGTTAACCAGGGTTCTCAAAAAGACTTCACCCCACCCTGCCTCTTGCAGAGATTGATCAGCATCTGTCTGAAGAATGGAGCTGCAGCTGTGAGCACCACGGAGTCAGCAGCAAGTGAAAATCCTCTGAGGCAGTGTACATTCAGATAAATTGAAAACAAAATTGGAAATTTTCCTTCTGCTGTGAATATGCTTACAGTTGAGGAGCGTGGAAACTTGTTGACTCAATCTGAGGAAAAGTTAACCACTTTTGATTCTATGGTTTGGGTTTTTTACCTCAGCCTTATCACTTCTCCAGTCGAGTTTACTGTATGTTCCCATAGCATAGCACGGGTAGGAACAAGTGAGTGAGGAAGGGAACAAGCAGATGAGTTGCTGTTTAACTCTTACTGGTGGAAGAATGCATGCAGATCCAGCAGTTTGGAAGGTGGGGCACCTGAAGGTTCAGCTGTTGTAATGCAGTGCACTGAAGTGCCCCAGTCTCTGTGGCTGGAGTCTGAAGTGACTTGCACTCTATCACACAGAACGTTTGTGTTAAGAGCAGGTGACACTGAGTTTGGCAACAGTGGTGACACGTTTACCATTAAAATTTATTGCACTCCAACTTGGTTGTGATAGTGAAAGGGTATAAAGCTTTCTGGACATGTATTATAACCAATTATTTAGTAGCAAGTGTCACAGGTAATGTCTCTATTTCCCAGGGAGATGACAGCCTGTCTGTGATAACCTGTGAATCAGATACAGACATGGTGAGTTTTATTAATCACACGCTGCGGGTGAAAGCCTTAAAAAGCCTCTCAGCATGTTCTTGCACACGCTACATCCCCATGCTGCCTCCTGGTCAATAAGACACCCTTCAGAGAGGAGAGGTAACAATTACTGCAACTTAGTTTGATTGAAAAGCCTCCTCTAATTCTACATGTAATTCTGGCTTCTAAATTCTCAGCTCTAGTTGCTGCAAATGATGTTTTGTTTCATTTCCCTGTTTTATCAAGTCCTGGGCCTCAGCAATCCTTTTACAGAGTTTTAATGGAATTGAATAAGTCTTTCCTTTAGCTAAGTGGTTCTACAGATCAGCCTCTCCTCTGTGATCATCTTGAATTTGCTGCTACTCATATTTAATACTGATGGGGAAGGTCTTGGTGTTCCAATCACGAATAGACTACGTTCATCTGTAGCATAAAACTTCAGTAGGCTCCACCTCAATTCTGGTGACCATTGCTGTGGCCACTACTTAACACTACTATTTTTCTTTTCTACACAGAAGATTTCGTGTTATTAGAACAAATGATCTTCATACAAAATGGAGATTGAAGCCAATTTTGAGATTAAATGCTGAAATCTTTGCAGAGTGAAATATTTTAAATACACAAAATATTCTTTTTCTCTTCTAGAAGTTAAAGAAGAAAATTTTCCACAAGCCTCCAAAGTCACCAAGTACGTGTTACAAAATTTTTTCTTCTGCTTCTGTTACTCCAGAACAAGATAAGATTTGTGGGACAAGGAAACTGGAAGATTTACTTGAAGCAACATTTTACTATTCTCTTTAGAATTGTTCACTGGTGCAGAACACACCTATCTGAGATTTGTTCTGTAACCTATGAAGTTAGATTTTATAAGCGAAATGCTGAAGTTTAGGGGTTAGTTGTAAGTCTTGATTCTCCAGCATAAATTACTTCCTTCTTGTGTTATCCCTTCCAATGGCAAGTGTTCTGAATTTCTTTTTCTCTTGTCTTTTGGGAGAAATGCTGATACTTGGTGTGTAGAAAGATTCTAGCACCACTGGAGCTACCTACCACCTAGTAGATATCTCTGGCTTTAGATTAAGCAATTCTCAGTTTCATTTGTTGGTTTTGTTTTTCACATGATCTTAGGAGTACAATGGTATTATTAGATCTGCAATTTTAAGGTGGGGTTTTGTCCTTTTTTTCTGGGGTTTAGGTTTCTTACTATACTTTTCCATTTTCCTTCCTTTTTATACTTAAAGTGAATGTTTCAAAGAAGACTTTACCTCAAGATGTTGCTGATTGTTTGATTGATACTTTGTTTTGATTGATACTTTGCTGAATGATACTTTGTTTTGTTTCTAATAAGTTAAATAATATTGGACTTTTAAATTTTGCTTTAGGTTGAGGAAAAGGCCTGGTCTTCTGGTAGATTGGCATCTATCTTCTTTCTTTTCCTGAAATCCCTTTGCTTGCCTAAATGTTGGAATTTAAAAGAACTGTTTCATTTCAGCTATGATGTTTGTGACATTGCTTCTTACTGTATGTACTTCTCTTGGTAATTTGAAGATTAGCTAGTTAGCACGTATAATGCACATCTGTACTACTAATTTGAAGTGTAATTAGTGTCAGTGTTTGAACCTGACCACCATACCTGAAGTAGAAATGGGAGGGGCTCCCCAGCAGCTGCATCAGACCAGTTCTGTTCTTTGGTCACTGCAAGGAAGTTGCCAGTGGATTAGTGGCTGTGGACTTACTTCTGTCTGTTTAGCCATACAGGTTTTTCTCATGGGTAGGACATTTGTGTATGCATTCATTGCAAGGTCAGTTTAATGTATGAATTTGTATGTGTGCAGGTGTCTTAAGAATGCCTGTTAAATATTTCTACACGTGTTGAGTCATTTTACTGTTACTATGCCTCTTTATAAGCCTCCTCAGTTTTTGGAAATAGATTTTTTCTTTATCATGATTTATTTTTTTTCCCAGGTGAATGTCCCATTGCTCTGTGTCAGCCAGTACGTAGTATGCTGTTTTTATAAGTAATAGGACTAGTGTCTGGGAACCTTGAAGCACAAGACACAAAGAATTTTTGTGACCCTGAGCTTTTTAAGGCAATGCTGAGATATTTTATCTTGTTTTAGAGTCTCCCTACAGCTCTAGCACACAGCTGTATCCTAAGAAAGCTGCAGTTTGGCGATCTCTGCAGGGAACAGGCAGTGCATGTCTCGAGGGTGCAGCTGTAAAAAACCCAAGGCAGATGTTGCTGGGTTCACTGAAACAAGGTATTAGTATAGAAACTTTATCTGCATATATGGATAAAATTCAGTGTTGTGGAGATCTTAACATGTAAACTCCTAAAAAATAGATTTGTAGTTGATTATAGGCTACCTAGGAAATCATTTCACTATTATTTATTTGGGTGGTGGGAATTATTTGATCTTGAGCATTGGAATTTTTAGAGGGAAAAATTAACAGCATCTGGAGTTTTCTATGTTGCATTTTCTCAGAATAAATCAACAAATTTAACTCACAATTATCCCTGATTTTTGCATTTTTGTTCAATTTTTGTCAGCAGAAGGAATGAGCCATTCTCTGAAATCGGATGCTGACGTGGGGCATATGCGAACTAACATTTCTAGTAGCACTCCAGAATATTTGAAGGAAGCTCTAGGAATGAAGAAGCCAAAACATTCTCGTTCTTCTAGTAATGGTAAACTATGTAATGGTGTGGTAGAGAAAAATTAATGTTCTTTTTTCCATGTAAAAACACACATTACTTAAGATCTTAGCTTTAGTCAAACAAGAGCCATTTCAGTTTAGCCTGTATTAAAATATATGTGTCAGAATATGATCCATGAAATACTTTGAGATTTCTAAATTGGATAAGACAGGGTTTTCCAAATTTTTTTGAGCAATGAGTCACTACAAGTTCTCAGAACTTTTTGCAAATTGCCATGCATTTGCAGCTGAAAACACTGCAAATATAGTATAGTTCAATGGGCCAGCTGTAGACAATTTATTGTGACTTTGCAAAACATAGTTTAGGAACCATTGATAGAAACCATCTGCTTGCCTGAAATTCTATGTAATTGGCTGCTTTTAGTTCTTCTCTAGGAAGTGTTTTATTGTGTGGTTGTGATATTAAAATCAATTGAGTTTTCTGAGAAGAGCAAACTTGAAAACTTTTATCCTGCTTTTCTTAAATGAGAACTGTAAGCTTAAAAATTCTACTTCCATTTAAAATGACACCTATACTGTTACTGGTAATACACACTTTCTGGCAGCTTTAAACAATGATAGACTTTTACACACTAGGCATAAACAGAAAAAATGTATTCTGGACATCTTTTAGAAATCTTTTGTAAATAATTGATTTGTTGGAATGAGAAGACTGCAGTCTTCTTGAGGTGTCTTTTCTTGAGATAGATGTTTTAATCTAGCACCAGAGAGAAGAGAAGTAATTAGGAGAAATTTGCTTTAAAATATGGCAGAAGTTTCATATGGGAACTTCTCCATTTCTAAAATTAATTTCCTTGCTGATTTTTCTTTTTCTTCTAAAAAGAGAAAAAAACCCCTAGTTTCTGGTTTGTGTTGTGCTGTTCTATATATTTTCTTTTAACTGTAAGATTTCTGGCTAGATAAAATATGTCTTTCAGAGCTGTTTATTTTACATACCTTTTTCTGTAGGCTACATTCCTGGAACTCCTGACTACAAAGAAAAGGAAGATATGTATGATGAAATCATAGAGCTGAAAAAGGTACAGTCTCTCTGATACTTGCATAGAAAGTCATAGCATCGCTCCATCCACCTGTAGATGTCCAGGCCTTCTCAGTTCAGAATACTTTGATTTCTACAGCTGGGACATCCTTCAATTTTTTTTTGCATTTGTAATGTAAGGCTAAACTAAACTTGTGTCTGTTTAAGGCAATTTCATTGTTCTTTACGGTGTGATAGACACTTCTGAGTACTGGATGTGGAAGCCTTGAAGTATACCCAGTCCTGAACCCCAGCCATGGCCCTAGCTGGACGCTGAAAAGGTTTATTGCATTTGGTTTCTTTGTCCCTCCACCTCCCATTTTTTGTTGTTGTTTTTTTGGTTTTGGGTTTTTGTCTCCTGGCTGTTACTCATCACATTTTAACAACTTCTCAGTTGAGTTTAGTGCAGTGTATGAAAGAAGAGGACTGGGCGTGTTGAACACTAGGGATACCTATAGATAAATATCCTGGTTGTTGTAGATCATTTGTGTAAGGTTGCCTTTCTGTTAAACCTTTTCCTTTTATCTTTGCCCTGTCTCCCTTATTTGTCAGCCCTGATCCAGTGTGATGGTATGGTCTCTTTTTTTTTCCCTTTCGCTTCATCCTCACCATGGTAATTGGATTGTTATTGACATCAAAATGTGTTTTCACGTGAAAACTCAGTGTGTTTCTCTTTCTGAAATGTGCTTATGATTTTTCTCCCCTCTTGTAGACAATACAAGCTCAGAAAAATGAGGGAGATCGAATGAAAACTAAGCTCCGTCGACTAGAAGAAGAGAACAATAGAAAGGATAAACAGATTGAACAACTGTTGGATCCTTCCAGGGTGACTACTTATTGGGAGAATAAAAGTGGGGCAAAAGAGTGCTGAGCAGTGTGATTGTCTTCTCCTTGTCTCTCTAGATTTCAGGAGTCTGTACTGTGTTGGCTCCTAGGAATTGTAAACTGGAATATGAGAGGTGGTTAGTTGGTGTGAAGGGTTTTCTGTTTTGTCTATCTCAGCTCACCAGTCCAGCTGAGTTCAGATGCAGATCATGCCATGCTGTGCAGATAAGTTTATTTAGCAAAGATACTTTTAATTTCTGAAGGTAAAATTAAAACGCTGTCTCTTTAGAGGTCCTCTTTCTGAATATTTTGCCTGAGATTAGAAGGGAGTTAACCTCTTGCATGATGACTGATACATGTGGTCCTGAGAGGTGAACCAGGGAGCAAAAGATGAGCCTTATTGTCAGACTTACGAGGCTTAGAAGCACTTAGGGTCATAGTTAGAAGACTTGAATTTCACTGAATTCCTTATGGCTGTCATTGTCTGTGTGCAGATCTACATCTTAGGAGAAGTGTGCTAATAAAAATAATGAGCATAGGGACTTCAGAACTTAAGCTGTTGAACTCTGAAATGACTGTGGAGATGAGTAGGTTAGAAAATTCTGTGGAAAGAGCTGGCAGTAGAATAAAGTAGCAAGGTTGGTCCCTTGCTTTATCTGTGTTGTCTTGCAGGGCTCTGAGCTGGCACGAGCTTTGTCAGAAAAGAAGACTGATAATGGATGGGTAATAGTTTCTTCATGACCTTTTGCTTTAATTTTTCCTTTTTCCTTCTTGCCAAGTTGAAATGCTACTGATTAAAAAAATAAAATCAAGTAAGAAAGAATAAGCAATTAGGGATTCATGTAACCATTATTTCTACAGTCAGATAAGAAACCAGTGACAAAGATCTGGAATTAACATTATTTTAGAGAGCCACCTTTGTCACTGTCTTGACTTTGTTTAGGGAGTATTCTCCCTGTTATTTGCTGCTTTTAATTTATCAGGGTAATCAGCAGAGTTGTTTTTATTTAATGATTGTGTATAAATATTATTAAGCTGGTTATTGTACCACAGATACAAGTTAGGGATCTGATTTCATTAGTGTTCTCTTTGTCACAGGGTAGCAGACAAGTATGATTTACTAAGTACTGAAGTATGTAGGAGTCAGTATATCTGGTTAGGTACAATTTATAAAGAGAGGGCAAGATTATGAAGAAATAGAACTTCTACGAATAGATGGATTATTCTAGAACTCATGAACTCTTTGTTCTTTCTGTAGGTGGTTAGTGGATTAAAGCAGAAGATTTTCAAGCTAGAACAACAGTGCAAGGAGAAAGACAACACTATTAAGTATGACTTTGAGGGGGTAGAGGCTTGTATTGGATGAGATAATAAAGAGAATTTGAAATCCACGTTATTTTTCATCTGTATTCTTCTGTTCCTTAACACACTTTAATGAACTCTGAGAACATATTAGCAGTCATAAACCTCTCACCCAGAAACTGTAAACTGACAGGTATGGCAGTATCTTTGCTGATCTGACTGAATTATTTTTTGTATTATTCTATTTACAGCAAATTCCAAGCAGACATGAAGACCACTAATTTGGAAGAAATGAGAACAGCTGTGGAAACCTACTATGAAGAGGTATGTCTGTCAGGTCCTTCAACATGCATGTAGGAGAGGAAGATGTTCAGTTGTTGAGTTAAATGGATAAATGGAATGTTCTAGAGAGGTTTCTTACAGCTTAGCTGCACCTGTCATTGGAATCAGATTTTCATAGCTATTCCTGTACCTCCAAATATATGTACTGAAAAACCTTTTTTCTTCAATACGTTGCATGTACTAACTAAAAAGCAGAAACAAAGAAACTAACGTACATCTGTCTGTGTAACCTGGGCTTTGGCAGGGGGGTTGGACTGGAGGATCTCCTGAGGTCCCTTCCAACCCTACTATTCTGTGTTTCTGTGAAGTGTCTAGATGAAAGCTGATATTACAGTGGCCTGGTTTTCATTGATGGCATCATTGCCTCTGCTGCTGCCCAGAGAGTCTTGCTCTGATTTTCACTTCATGGATAAATGTGTTCTACTAACAATGTCAGCTTCCACAGCTAGCTCCTTAATGGAATCTATATGTCATATTTCACAGGTTCATCGTCTCCAACTCCTCCTGGCACAATCTGAGACTATGAGGAAAAAGTATGTTTAATTCTTTTCAGGCAAATGTTTGTGTATACATGTTTCATATATCCCCTATATACTGTAACTGATGGAAAACAACTACATGGGAACAGTTTATTTTGTCATTTAGTTTGCTGTCTTTGCTTTTTGGTAATGCTTTGATTGGCTTCACAGCCTTGGCATATGTCTTAGTCACTTTTTTTGGTTTTTTTGAAGATAGATCATTTTGTGGATGTAGAAAAAATACTGGAGCTATTTAAAAAGTACACGAAAACTTTGAAAATGGATCTCTGTTAAATAAAATCCACCTTCCCCAATAACCACACCAATTCTGACATCAATGGTAATTGAAACAAGCTCACTAGATTTTTGGCATTCTACTCTTGAGTCAGTTCTGCATCTTGCTCTAGGGTGTATGCTGCAAAGAAGGTATTTTGGAGTAAATATTATTTTCATGTAGTACAGAGAGATAGATCTGGTGGTCGGGGTAGCTTCTGTGAGATGTCCATGAGTGGCACTAATAAGACACTGTCAGAGAAGATTGTACTAGTCTGTCACTAGGTTTATACATGGTGGTTAGGGTGAGCGGTCTATAGAGGAAATAAAAATCAAAGCACAAAGGCAAAAGACAAAGCTCCAGTAAGAGAGCAAATTAAGTGTCTGTGCAAGCAAGTGTTATTCGAGCTGAGAAGAGGGCAATGGAGTCTTGTGAGATAGGCAAATTTGTTACCACACCACTTCAAAATATGCTTGCCCTTCTAGAGTTAACTACAGATAACTGTCTTAATTTTGGGTGTAATTATTTAGATTGATAGAAACATATAAGAACTCTTTATGGGTCATTATGTTTATTACTTGTGTTTCCTTAATTCACTGTCCCTTGTGGATTGAAAACCGCAAATTTTTTTGACATTGTATTAAATAAAAAATATATATATCTCTTGGCTTAGGCATGCAGTCACCAGCCTCTCGAGGCTGTAAACCATCACACCTAATTTATTTACAGGTGAATATGAGTCATCAAGTCTCTTCCTTGTCCTCATTTATTCACAGCTTCAAAAAGCAGTGGTCAGGGCAGTCTCCCTCCATTACGTGACTGTCAGTCTCTACTTGAGAGGCTGAGCACTGAAATGATAAATGATGTTGAAGGTCAGAACTCTGGCACGTAGAAAGAGTTGTAGGAGAGTATTTCTTTCATGATGCTTGTCTACATTATTTCTGGCAGAAATGAATGGCATTTAGCTCCTCTTTTTCAGTGTTAACACTGAAACATGATTATTTATATGTGAAGCTGTAGTATCCAATTGTAGCTAGAAACTAGGCAAGCTTTCAAGTCCTCAAAATGGTCTGCAGTTCTTTCATTTAGGTTTTGTTGAGCCTAAAATAACGACACTCAGTGATACAGTTATGATTTCTATAATTTCTGTCACTTTCTGGTTTTAGTGATGTGTTGTGTTTTGGTTTTTACTTTCTTTTTCTCCCCTGCCTGGGACAGCTTTATGAATAATTATCCATGATGTCTGGACAGCCTTATTTGTTTGTTTTTATGCCTTCGTTTCCTTTTAATTTCCAAAAGGTAGATTAGATTCAGCTTTTCACTCTAATTGTAGACTGTCTCCCCCTTTACCCTGTAATTATTATTGGGATGTAAGATTCCTTCACAAACTGTTCTGTGATTGTCATTGGCAGTGGCATTTGTCCAAAAGTAGGTTCATCAGTTACTTCAGACCTTTGTTTCCAGAAGTAAGTTTTTAAGAATTTTCTCATAGCAATAAAGAACAAGTATTTAATCTCACTAGAAATCTGTTTTCTGAACAAACTTTACAACTTTGCACATTTAGAAGATGAGATTTCTTCCCTGTTTTATTAGAGAAACTAAAAAGACAAAATCACTGTAATATATTTAAAGCAGTTTTTACACATAGCAGGCTTTCCCTTTCCTGATGGCTTTTATTCCCATCACACTGATGTTAGCTGTATTCTTCAAATCTGTTTCAAATCTCTCATCGATTGAAACATATCTTAAATGAAGAAAGAAATTCTCTGGAGTTTACTTTCACAGGAATAGTTCCTTTCACATTAGAGCAGAATTCACAGTTATCTGAAAATACACTTGTGTGTTGGATTTATTTGAGAGTTATTCCATCTGTGTATAGCCCTCTTTCTCTCCCCCAATCTCAATTTGTTTGTTAAGTGAAAGAAAGCAATTCAGAGCACGCAGGTTAGCTTTCCATGCTGAACAGTTTTTTGGAGGAGTCTCCCAATTGGCTGGAGATAAGTGTTTTTAAATCAGTGGTCCATAGAGTGCTGGTAAAACATTTTAAGGTTGGTTAAGAAAACAAATAGAAAACCAAATAAGATAAACTCATACAAGCACCTTTGTTTATGCCTTAATGAAAAAGGATAGGGGAGGAAGTAAAAGTAATAAATGAAATTTCAAAGTATCTTCTTTCTTTGATGCAAATTAAAGCAATTGGGAAAGTGTTGAGCAAGGTGGTGTTTGCATGGTTTTTTTTCCTAAAAGAATAGGAAACTCCTCAAGTAAAAAATGTTGCCAAATGCTATTCAGGGTGGAGCTGAGACAGTTAAGTTAGACAGTTGACTTGAATAATGAGGCTGTTCCACTCTTTCTAATGCTGCTTCTTTGTTCTCTGCTTTTAAGTTAACTTTCTGGTTTTGATCCCGTTTCCAAGTACAGAGGGCAGAGATACCCAAAAACGACTAAAGGCATTGAATGCTGCTGTCCTGAGGTTATCCAGGAACATCAAGGAATTGCAGGATGAGAATCGGAGGCTGAAAGAAGATCTCAATCATGTACTGAGCAGTTCTCCTCCTTCCAATAAAACAAAAAGTACGTGCTGAAAAGCTGATGAACATGGGGTAAGGGATCTAGGTACATTTGAAAAATGTCTTTGAGAGCAGGACCCTACAAGGTATAAATAATGGAGTTATTATAAAAGTGAAGATTCAGAAGGGGCAAACTTTGAAATGAGAAGTTTCTTACAGGAGCTTCTCTTTGACTTCTGGATATGCTGCTCCAGCCAGACCTGGGTTTCCTTTTTTATTATACCTGAGAATTCTGGACTAGAATCACTTGAAGATGTAATGTTTCACTGGAAATCAGTTTTTCAGTTACTGAAAACTGATGAGCGTGAATGGTTTATATTGATCTCGGAGCTGATTCATGTAGAAGTCAAGTATTTTAAGACCATTCTCATTTTGACATTGCTGCATATTTAAAGTTGGGGTCCAGAGGTCTTTAGATGGTCTTTCTATATGGACAGAACTTTCAAAAAGCAAGAATGTTGACTCACTGATATAATTTCATTTTAAAGCTTTGTTATTGTATTTAGATTATAGTGAGTGGAGCAGACAGAGGCTGGTGAGGCGGATTTCGGAACTAGAAAAAGTGAGTGATCATAATCATCTGACCATCTTGCCTGTCTTTGAGCAGCAAATGCAGAACCACTGGCTTGTGCTCATGGCATGTGGTCCTTCAGTATATCAGCCTTGTGCACTCTGGCTCTTACTTGTAAAATGATGTCTGTACCATGTGCCCTTCCTCCCTTTTTTCTTTTCTTATACTTGTTACATACAGATGTACATTTTAGAATTAATTTCTATTTGTTCTTTTCTCATGGTGTAAATAAAATAATTTAATGCTAAATTTAATTTTCTTTTTTATTTTTTGTGTAAATTTATCCCATTTAGAAAGTATGTGCCATGGAGAATACAAGGGTGTCATCAGCAGATAGTGAGTCATCACAGTTACTTGCTGTGTCATCTTCACCTTCTGTTGACCTGGATCATCCAGCTTCTCAACAGGTAGACCATGTTGAGGAATGAAAGTTGCCTCCAAGGGCTAGTGAAGAAACTGAAGAGTGATAGGAAGGCACTTCAAAATCTGCTACTCAATAAAGAGTAAGTGCGACTCTTGTCTGAGATGTTGTTCTTTTGTAGGTGTAAATTGCTTAATTATTTCCTATCATGTTATGAAACGATGTAATGTCCTTCACATTTTCAGAAAGAAAATGAAATTTGAGAGTCCCTTCACCTTTTATTTCAAAAGCTTCTTCTAGTCCTACTTGTTGTAAAATTAAATTGCAGGGGAAAAAAGTCAGTGAGAATATGGAAAATGAGAATTTCTGCTTGTTTCTAACACATTTTTCAAGGGTTCTGTGTCACTTTATGCAACACTTCTTGCAAGTATTTTGCTGTAAAAATTTGTCTTGTTTTTTCAACTTTTTATCCTGGTCTACCACTTTCTCCATTTCAGCCTGGCTGCTGCCATATGACACACTGTGAGTTCTTTTCTTCCCAGTAAGCAATTTATTTGCAATTTGTATTGCTTGGATTCATTTGGTGTGTCAGTGCATAAGGGCAGGCAGGTTAATCTGATCATGAGCAGAGATGTGCACACAACTATTGTTGATCAGACACTCTGCCTCCTGTGTCAGCTCACCTCTGAACAGAAATGCGTAGTGAGAGGATGCCAAGAGGCCTTTTGCTTCTGAACAATGTATGCTTGCATTTTGTTTTGTTTAAAAGGAAAAATTAAACATTCAGTGACTTTACAAATTTGATAAAAACCTGTTTTAATTAGAAGTTTAAACAAGTAACTATTTTGTTGAAGTGTGAATATCTTAATTATTGCTTAGATTTCCTTATACCTTGTAGATTAGATATCAAGCAGTTACTGCAGGCTAAGGCTGAAGTGGAGCTGGAGCTGCAGAAGTGGCAGAATAAGATGGAAGAAAAGACTACAGAAGAGCAGACTTTAAGGTATCATATTTTGTCTTAATAGATCCTTTCAGAACTGAAAAAAAATCTGTGAAAATATAATTCTCTCAAAATGGCTCAAAATCCATAGGAGTTCATCTGAACTGCAGGAAGCTGGAAGTGTATTTAAACAGAACTGTTTTGGAGGGATGAAGTAAGTTACTAGGGGAAGAATTCTGTCAAGTGGTTTTAGAGGAAGTGGAAGGCTAAGTAGTATAGTAAAATTAAGAATTAAATTATAATAAAAAATACTAAGATAAATGGAAAAAGAAAGCTGCCATGTTAGGCTCAGAAACATTTTTTTCTCTTTCTAAGAAAAATATGTAGCATGTTTACATCAGCCTATGCTTCTGTACCATTGCCAATATGTCATTCCATTTACTTCATGTATTCTGTGTAACTGTTGATAACAATCCTGTGCAAAGGGTGGCAAAAAAATTATTTAATTATTGCTTTGTAAGAAAGGACTTTGACAAATATGAAACTGTGGCAGATCTAGATGCAATGTTAATAGTATCAGGGGTACCATTGTAACCTTTGGACTTTATAATTTTAACTGTGCTATCACACCTTCAGAATTGATGTTACATGTCTGTTACTGCAAGAATATGTATCATGTTATCCTGAGCAGTTTCCCTCTTTGGCCTTTAAAAAAAAACCAGAGCAACCAAATCTTAGGAAATAGGCTCAGTATTTTCAAAGCAGGAGCAACAGAAAATTTCTAGCTATGAATATTTTTGCTTTTCCAACCATAGTGAGGAAATCCAGAACCTGACACAGAAAGTAGGGAAGTTGGAGTCAAAATTGGAGAAAGAGAAGAGACAAATGGCAGAAGATACAATGGAAAAGGTTAATGAGGTACAGATTCATGTCTTTATGGTTTCTTTTCCCCATTGCATCTAACTCTTATATTGCAAATTTTGCTGATAGTCTAAATAGCTGCCAGGTATGTCTTTTCAGAGAGGCATTAAATCTTGTCATAGAGGTTTTGAATGATGGTTAATTCCCAGAGTCTGTTGATAAGTTTTTTTCAATAATTACCACTGCAACTTGGGATGTTCTTGGAGCTGTTCTCTTAGTGGTTATCTGCCTCACCATCACTTTTTTCTTATTCAGTGGAATGTTGCAAAAAGCTTATGCTTCTAAGTCTTTGGGCTTTTTTGCCTTACTTCCTAAGGAGAACAAAACAAACAAAAGATGTTTGTGGTCTTGCTTATATTTTCTTATAACATCTGAACCCATTAGCTAACTTTAGTCCAATTTTGTAGAGGGAGGGAGGTCTTGTAGGAGTTGACAGATAAATGATAGACACACAGGTAAGTGCTCACTGGCAGACTGGCAAAAGACAAAAAACCCTTTTCAATTATATTTATGCTGGTCAGGTGATTAGTTAGGGCACATGTGCTGTCCGGTCAGAAAATATTCATTAACCTTTAGTTATGGATGGAAGCTGGGTACTCTTTCATGGGAAGGTTTACAGGATGTAGAGCACTAATCATCATGAAAATTGAGGGGTTTTTTTTCATTCCATTGCTGATGGGGCACTGTATTTGAGTAAGGAATTAGGGAAGATGTCAATACAATAAAATAAACCCTTATCCCCTTTGAATTGAAGTTTTTCAAGAGTTGAGGTATTCATAACCTCTTATTTCTGGATTTTCTTGTATCTAATAAATGTATTCACACATCTGTTAACCCTTGACAGTCTTAAATGGGGCTCTGTAATCAGATGGGGTTTTTTGTGAAATATGGCTGAAATTTATATCTTTGCAATCTTCCATCCTTCTGCCAAACGTTGTTGTAACTGGCCAGTAAAGATGCATGGGCACTGACAGACATGCTTTCAGATGCAGTGTGGTCATGTTAATCTCATTTCACTAAAAACCAGTGGAAAATGATTACTGGGAATTTTGATCGTTTGTACTTAAAAATAAATAGACCATGAAATACAGGTAGTAAAAAATACAAATAAAAATGTCCACTATCTTAAGAGGGTGCTGTTTTCTGATATACTGTGCAGTTCTTTAGATTCTTTTTGTGTGTGTCATAGGCTGATGGATGCTAGATGATGTTTTGAATACCAAGTAACTTGAGTCTTTAAAAACAGCCAACAAACAGCTTCTTTTTTCCTCTGCAGACTATATATATTCTTGGCCAGTAACCATCCATTTATTGAAATGTTCCCATTATTTGTAATTATCACTAAGTTCCTACCAATTTTTCATTTTAATAGTAGGTTGTCATTTTTAATATAACATGATCCATTTGCTAAACTTAAGCCCATAACTCGGTACTTTGAGGTTATAAATAAATCCTTTTCACAGAATCAAGAGTTTTTTCAGAGCCTATAAAATCTCTTGTTCCCCTATGTAGAATTTTACACCAACAAATTAAATTAGTCTTTTAAAATTGCAGTTAACTTCTGCTTGGCAAGTGAGGTATGACAATTAGTATGAGATAATTAGGGATCAAAAGGATCAGATGGTGAGAGGTGGAATATGCAACCACACCTCAGAAGAATTAACTGGAACAAAGTCTTGTTTTGTTCTTGGTTTCTTTCTTTTTTTCTCTAATTAATTTCTTCAAGATAGAAGAGTAGAGTTACACCAATTTACACAAGCTCTCCAGATTGTTGATGTCATATGATGTCCCACTCATCAGTAAGCTTAAACAGATGATTATGGCGCCTCAGTTGCCAGGATGAGACATGAGGGAGCTCCCCAGTAATTAATACTAGTCTTACCTGGAGAAGAATTGCAAAATTAGGTATCCTGACATTTGCTCTAACATACAAACCATTAGTGATCACCAAAGCGGTGGATTCCACTGTTGGAGCTCCAATTGTTTTAACAATACATAGAAAAATAGGAGTATGTGTAAATGAAAACCTTCCCATTCCCGTGCTCTGCCCATAGATAAAATGGGGACCAGAAGTTATTTCACTGTAACAGTCACCTAGATGATGAGTTTGAACATGAACAGTATTCAGAACTAAGAGTTTCCTCTTCAACTTCCTTCCACCCTGCAGGAAGGATAAACATTTAGCAACTCTGGTGATGATTTTTCTGAGTAATTTATAAATTGTTTCAGAGAATTTCATCTTGTGTCTTTAGTGTACTGCATTAAAAATTTCTCTTTTCAGTCTTCACCAGTCTGCACAGTTAAAGGGAAAGAAGATCACAAGAAGGAACAAGCAGCCAAAATCATCCAGAGACAGTGGAAGATGTACCGAAAGAAGGTGAGACTCTCCTGTCAAGGAGCAGAGAGGACACCCCCTTCTGAATCTTACTCATGTTTTAGCATCTACAGTAATCTGCTGCTGGGCTCCAGGAATTGCAGGAGTGCTTCCCAGTACAATTCCTTACCACCGTCATATCTCTTCCACCACTTTTTCAAGTCCTCCCTGGTGCTTTTTTTGCCTTTGCTCCCTAGAACCCTGTTGTTTGTGCTGTGAGGTAGCCCGTTTCTGAATGGGAGAGTCTAGGTGAGCAGAGAACTAAGGAAACAGCAGTGTTTGAAGCAGCACTGCTGGTGTTGCTTCCTTGGAGTATGACTGAGAAGTTAAATTCCCCTTGCAGAAATCCTCCAAACAATCTATTTTCTGAATTGAGTTACACTCAGCTGGGACAAAATGATCTGGAAAAAGAGTGCTAACCTTAAATTTTGTTCTGTGGGCAATAACATCATGCTGCTTTTTCCACATATAGGCCATATGGTGTGAGGTGGGTCTTGTAAATGTTTCTTAGGAAACTAAAGACAGAAGAACTATCCACACATCTTTGAAAGATTAAAAGTTTTTTTTTCCTTAAGTTTGTTATTCAAGTTTTTAGGGAGAGGTGGGATCAGTATCTTCTGTGTGGTTTTGATTGTTGGGGAGAATTTGGGAAATCTTTATTACCTAGAACTTGTATGTATTTGTGGCATTAAATTAAGCATTTTTCATTTCAGAAAGAAGAAATTGCTCTGGATGAGGTGAGTGTGTTTATGACACCCAACAAGACAGTAAAATAGATTTAATTTGTATCAGAGCACAAAAAACTAGCATTTTATTTTTAAAGAGATTTTATTGTAATATGAAAGGATGTGCCAAGATCATGTTTGTTCTTCAGGCTGGTTCACGATCTTCCTTCTGGCATCCTGGTTTTGTTTGATATATCTTGTCAAAGTGTTCCTCTTTTGAACTCAAATTTTCTGTCCTTGGTACCTTCTGCAAGATGAACAGAGCTTTTGAAAATTTTGAACAAAATTTGATACTGACAGACAGGAAAGTTTTTCTATATTGGATAATCCTAATGATGCTTTCATTTTCACTGTGATGAGTCTTCAGAAAAAATTGAAATAGGAATTGGAAGCCTTTGCTAAGGAGAAAGTTCTTTGAGTATTCTGAAGAAATTGACAAGTTTGTCAAAGTCACTTTTTGTTAACACAAAGTTTTTTGTTAAACTGGTTTTCAAATTGCACAACATAGCTTCTTACATTTGTTTCTTCCAAAACATTAAAAATCCTACTTTCAGAAATTAGAACAAATACAACCCATGTGCACAAACCTTCTATTTTACATCTGGATGCTTTTTGTTGATGAGAATACAGTAAAACCTCTGAGTAGAGGGGAAAGGCTTATGTTCAGTGTAATCACCACAATGGTCTGCCAGACTTGGCTTGATTTCTGATTTTACTGGAGCACCACAGAGTCTGCTGGGTGGCCAGAATCTAATACGGGAATGGGAGCACGTTGCTCTATTAGTGAAATACAGGCTAGTGGTGTCAGCTAGAACTTAACTGCATTTGATAAGATCAATCACGAACACGTCCCAGGTTGAATTGAAACCATGGAGGTGTATGCCTATGGGTTGTCACAGGCTGGGGATTCTCTGGATTGCAGCAGAGTACCTGTAAAGTAGTGGGGATGTGTGTGTACCCCCTTAAATTAAATTAAATTAAATTTAAAAAGAAAAATTAAAAAAAGAGAAAAAACGGGGGAAAATCTCTCCCGGTGTCGGCAGGGAGAACCGTGTCCCGTTCCTTAAATACAAGGAAATATCAAGACATCAAAGAGTTTCCTTTGCACAGGGAAAAGTTATTTTGCCCATGTGCCTCTTCACTCTGGACTCTTGTTTTATTTTATAACTGCCATCTTTCAAAGGAGCTGATGTCTACTTACTTTTTTCCATCCTAGGCAGTCGTTATGCTTCAGGCAGCTTTCAGAGGACATTTAGCTCGACAGAAACTGTTACAGAATAACAGGATGCATGATGCAAAATCTCACAACAAGGTAATTGTTGGAGCAAATGGGTATCCAGGCATCCCATTATGTTTCGTTTACTGTGTAAAGTACTGTACTTCCAGACTTAATTCTCTGAATCACCCAGTGATACTGTTTTAACAACCAGTGTTGTTGCACTGGTTGGCAGCACCTCTGTAATTCCAGAAAGATATCAAGCTCATTCCCAAGCCTTCCTTTCCATCTTCTTTAGTTCACAGTTTTTCTTAGAGGTAAAGCTATAACTTCTCTGCGCTATGGATTGTAGCTAGTTCTCTTTTTTTTTTTCTGGTTCTCCTGTCAGCTAATAACATACCCTTTAACTCTTTAATTCATGGTGCTATTGAAAACTGTGATTGCTCTCAAGCGTTCACTGAATCATTGTAGCAAAAGACAAACCTTTGTCACTGAAGTTCAGAAACAAGAATTTGGAAAGCATCTTTGATTGAATTGAAAAGTAAAGGAGTCTTGGATGTGGCACACTCAACCAAAGACTTGTAGTGTCCTCTGTCACGTCAGACTCACTCCAGATTGCTCAGTTCTGAATATGAAAGAAATTCCTTACCAATTAAACATTTAGTTTCTGTAAATCATTTGCCAACTCACGCGAATATCCTTCAGACCTTTAACAGGCTGAAGTTAATTGGTAATTCTCCATCCAGGTTGTCCATCTGGTTGTGCTGTCCATGTACTTTTATTTCAGTAAACCAGCCCAGTGTAGTAGGACTGAATGCTTTTGCTTGATGCAAGCAGAAGATCTATCCATCATGAAGGTTGCCTTACCTCCTTCAACTTTGACAGGTTTCCTTCCTGGAAAATAAATGAACTTTCCTTGCAAGTGTCTACTCTTTCATTAGTTGAATACAGATGCTTCAAAGCTTGTATGATGATTAGATTTGCATTTCCTGCATTAGGCTTATAGAACCTTTAAAACTGCAGACCAAAAGATGGGAATATTTGCTCTACTACCACTTTTGCAATTAGGAGTAAAATTGTGAAAGCTTCTGACAAGCTTCTGTGCAGTCTGTAAAAGGTCAGTTCTCTTTAATCTGATTGCCTTGCAGATCTCCTGCATGCCTCCTGTGTCAAACTCCTTGAGCTTGTCTTCTGATGGTGAGGAGAAAGATGAGATTGTGACATTCATCCAGTCCATTTTCAGGGCTCACTTAGCACGTACAGTTCTGCTTGAAGAGAGGTAAGTGAAAAATAGCTATTTCTGCAACGTTTTTATTACAGGTGTGGGGTCATATTATAGAGAATTCTGGTGTGGGTTCCTTGGCAGAGAAGGAGAACAAGGTTCTTGTTCCAACAAAGACCAGGAAGAGCTTGCTCATGAGAAAATGCAAAGAGTATGCAACTAAAAGGATTTCTTGTTGCAGCAATAGGCTTCCTGTATCCTCTTGCATGTTCTCTTCCATAGTGATGAGGAAAAGTAAAGTAAAATAATTACTCTTTGGAAAAAGAAAAAGATAATTACAGTTGCTATCAAACTGATGGCTAGTGCACTTGCTTAATATAAGTGCATCTGAAGCTCTGACGTGTAGAAGTTAAGGGTTATGTGGAAGAAGAGCAGGGAAGAACTAGAATACCATCTTGCATACAGTCTAGTGACTTAGCTCAGGAAGAATGCAGTGATTTGCTTACTGCATAGGTTTATGATGACTCCAGGGTTTACTGCTCCAAAAGTCTTTAATATAGGCTGCCATGGTTACAAGGAGGGTTACATAGTTGTCACCTCACTTTAGTGTCTGAGTTCACTTCCGCAGGTGATAGGCTTTTACCTCTTGGAGGCTAACAGCACAAGGAACTCTTCAGCGAACCCTCTGAAGACAGACTGCAATTCCCATTCTGTGCCTCACGCTGTGCAGTTTGGTTTTTTGCAGACCCTCTGTATCCAGTGCACCAAGTGAGAAAGCAGATTCTGCAGTGTACATTACAGAGAAGAAAGCGGTCTCAGCAGCACTCCAGAGAACTCCTTCCATCTTCATGTCGTCTCTTCCTGGTAATCTCATTTCTCTCTTTGTTCAAAAGTATGTCAGTTTTGTGTGGGTGCACACACAATTTTATAGAGAACAGCTGCACAGGCACACACATGTGCAAATGCATACTTGTACTCTGTGTAAGTGTCGTCTTTTAATTTGATGACATGTTGTTTTACTAGCAAGTGCAGTCCCTTAAATAAAAAATAAAAGCTTTGACAGTATCAGCACCAGCTTCCCCACAGTGCTTTGCCTGTCTGTCTCAACTGTGGTTTGGAAGGTCTCTCTCTGGTGTGAGTGCTAATTATTCAAGGAACATGGTGTTCCTCTGTATTGCCTCTCTGCTTCCTTTTCAGTCAACCCTGTAGCTGTAGTATGGTACTTTCCACTATGTTTTGGGCCCAAAGCCATCGACAAGCCAAGAGCATTTTCACTGTCCTGACGTAGTTTCTGAAGGGGACAGACATCTGGTAAAAAGAACCATCCTAGTCAGCCATGTGTATTTAGTCACGTTTTTTCAGCAGTCTTCAGTTGCTGCAGTAAGAAGAAAAATGAAGTTCTAACCTTGCCAACTAGTACTACTATAATACAAACTGGGAAAGTGTCTGTCTTTTTTTTATGGCTCTTTTGCCATTTGGTTTCCTTCTTGAATTCTTCATTGCTGCTTGTGAGAAGAGGAGTTAAAGCCAAAGGGGCTTTTAAGAGTGTTAGAAATACTGAGTGGGAAAGGCAAAACAATTCTGCAGATAAGAAAGCCTTAGACATAGAGCTTCAAAGGAGTTAAAAACAAACTGAAGAAGGTTGATTCTATCCGGAGTGGGATATTTTAGACTTTTATGGACCAGCTGGAGAAAAAAGAGCAACTTTGAGGGTGACCCAAGAAACATTGACTTAGTTTTTTGTCAGTGAAAAGCTGAGAGTCTCTGCAGACTTGCCCAGAAACAGAGTATGCTGTAAGCAGCTGAGGCTGTTTCTCTGAGATATGAGATGTGGAATAAACCACATTTGCAAGGGTTGTGAATACAGAAGTTACTCTTCAGTGAAGGAAAAAATGTTTAAGAAACTTTACTGCATTCCATATTCAGGAGCATATTCTACTTTGTGAAGGAGTAGGTAGTACTTACTTCTGCAGGTATTATAGTTTTGAGTGACTTTAGTTATGTCTAGTTATGGTATCCAGAAAACAAATGCTGCAGGCATCCTGTTTTGCCTGGGCTCTTCTGCAGTAGTCATTATTGGCATGCTTGGTCTAAACCCAGAGTACATCACTTGTGAAATTCTACCCATAGTGAAAGATTCACTTTAAAAAGAAAAAAAAAAAATGCCTTGTGCTTCTTCAGAAGTGCTTCTAAGACCCAAGGAGGGGTGCGAGATGAAGCTCGTCTGGTAAATGTAATAGTATGAATACTAATAGAACACAGTCTCTGTCTAGATATGAAGTCTCCAAAGCCGATTTTCATTGCAGATTGTGATGACAAAGTGATGAGTGAAGAAGTTCTGGAAGAATTTATATCAGAAGGGATAGAGAGGAGACCATAAGCATTCAAACTTTCTTTGTTGAAGTCCTTTTCTGGTGAATATTGTGAAGGACAGATTGAGAGCAAAGCGGTTTACATTTGCTGCTGATCTTATGAATATGGGACATGTTCTCAAGATCTGGGATGAAGATAGAGTGTATCTAAGTACCTTGTGAAGAACCATACTGGATATCTGTAACAGTACAACTGCCCAAAAGCCTGTGTTGCTCTAAGTGACTCTGTGAAGTTTTAGCTTTTGGTGCACTGGAGGGTTTAACAGTGTAAATGCCACCTCTATGAAGAAATGTGACCCCTCAAGCAATCTGCTTGGTTAGAGAAAATTTTTTTGTCATTTGAATTCACCTAGCTTAAACAGGTTAAATTTAAGTAAAAGTCCAACATCTGTCATTCGTAGCTCATGACTGATGTAAAAATCCACTAGCAAAATTGGTTTTTTATGTAATATATTTCACTGGTCATCCTGCAGCTTGGAATGTGCGTGAGACAAGGAGCCTCTTTGACAGCCGAGTGATTTAAAGCAATCAAATTCCTTTAGCCTTAAATCGTGCAGCTGTTTTACAAGCTCTTCCTTCATTTATCCCAAGTCCAGACTTGCATTTCGTGACCTCTGTATCTTGCAAAGATCTCCAACTTTCAGTGAAAGTATATATTGCAATAAGTCATTTAATTTCACTAGCTTTTCAGAGTTATTGTGAGAGGAATGGGAAAGATGAAAACGTGTTTTAAAGAACCTTATATATCTGCTAGAATAAATTTATATAATCCTGGTCTAGCATTGCAAACTTTTAATTCATTGTTTGCGTCAGGTTAGATGTCTCTTTTAAAAAAAATAAATAAAGAAATGGCAAGAGTGGTGTAGCATTCAATGCTGCTTTGCTTGTCTTCAGAATGTGGACAGTACGTGGGAGATTTGTAAAGCCGTTTCTGCTTTACAAATCTCATGAAATGGAACAGATAATAACAATTCAGTCTGTGAAACTTAGCGTTTTGTTTCTTTCTGTCAAGGAATGTCAGGAAGGAAGAATATGTTCTGTACATGCGTAGCAATCTTAAATAAGAGTAGCATTTCTCTCTGCATATCACCAGCCACTCTGGGTACAACTGTTAACTTAATTTGAGGCTTTTTTGAAATCATAAGGAATTTACATACAAACCTTAACTCTGATCAGTGCTTACCCCTTCAGAAGCACAAAGATAAAATTGTCACTCTGAAGTATATTAAACTGAAGGTGAGGACAAGAAAATCTCAGACATCAAGAACAGGATATAATCAAGAGCGATTTGGACAATGTTAAGCTATTTCATATATATCTGTTTATTGTTGGAGTTTCATCTTCTGGTTATCATATTATCATACCTTCTTCTGGAAGTTCTCTTTGCTCATCCTTATCACCACTATTACTGGCTCATAAATCTTCCTGAAAAACTCTTACGTTATTTGTTGAGTGATGCAGAGAAGAATTTCACTTAACTAGAAAGTCATAAGTTTCTTTGCTTCTGTAGGTTGAGATCAATGTAATGGCCTCCCTGCATTCCTTCTTTCCATTCACAGGCTCTCTGTCTGTCACTCTTTTTCTATTTCTGGGCTGGTTGTGGTTCCCTTTCTTTATTCCACATTCCAGTTGCTGTGTATGCTGCCTCTTCCATACCAGGAGGTTTTTTCTGTGCCAGGAACCTCATATTTCACTATGAGACCCATGACATGTCTGTTCTCCCCAAGTAATATTCCTTGTGCTCTCCATTTTCCCTTCCGTTTCAGTGCCAAAATCTCAGTGTATGACTTCTTACTTGTCTGTTTCCCCTTTCTACCACAGGTTTTTTTGGTTTATTTTCTTCTCTGGGAGATGGTGTTTTCAGAGAAAACTGAAAAATAAGTGGAGCTGAGGGGAGGATATTGTGCTAGAAGATATTAATAGCTGTCATCACTTAGTTCATGGATCTCTTGCAGAGGGGATGCTAGCTGCTGGTTCTGCCCGTTAGATGTTAGGGGCCTTGTTTGTATCCATTTCATCCCTCTGATTTTCCAGTATTTACTGGTATCATTGGGATTCTATCTGTTCATATCCTGAACATTTCTTCAAATGCTGGAATTGATGAAGTGCATAGAACCACGCATCCAGAAAAACAGCAAAGAAGAAAAAACAAACAAACAAAAAAACCCAAACCATGGTGTGGTCACCATTTTTGGTAGTAAGGTAGTAAAAGATGTGAATAATTGTCATTAAGTAAGGTAGTAAAAGATGTGAATAATATTTTTGGTATTTTACAGATACAAGGATGAAAGACAGTCACTGAGAGCTTCCATCCTTTTTTTTTCCCTCACTAATTTCCCTTTTCTCTATCTGTATCTGACTGAAGTTCTCATTCATTATGACCTTTCTGCTTAGCTTAAAGCTTGCTTGGCTTAATTTTTCCTTTTCTGGCCATCTAATAAATACTTATTTTTATGACCTGAGATAGCTTCAGTATCGAATTGCTTTACTTTGTGGTGTGTAACCACTTGCAAAGATTTAAAGACAATAAGACAAATCATGCATGGTCAGTATGTCAGCGCTTGCCATGCCTGCTCTTTCATTAAGGAGGAACGGGAATAGTTATATGCAGAAAACAGTAGATCAGAGTTATTCATAACTGTAGGTAATTCTGGAAACTTAATGGCTCAAAGAATATTACACTTCCCACAAAGGCTTGTTTTTGTCAATGTTGTTTATTGATGACCTTGTTTCCTTTGTAATTATTTCAGCCAGGTCCTCTGAGCAGCAATTGCAGCCTACTCCCTCCCTGTCTGTGGATGAAGCTCACTCAGACGACTCAGATGATATTGTCATTGTCTCTCCATCGTTGCAGACGAAGAAAAACTACACCCACTTTTAAGTTTTGGTAACAGGCTCTGGTGATCTTGAATCAGTTGATTCACAAACAAAACTATATGTACCAAGATAAAGCATATCAAAGATGAAAAAAGCAGGAATATCAGCCCCTTTTTAATGACAGTTGTCATTATTCCAGCCATAAATGAGCAATTGTTTGATATGTCATCTCTGCAGATTCTATGGCTAAAAGCCACTGACTGTTAGCCTTATCCTCCTGGTATGCAGAGGGTGTTTGGATTTAAAAACTAAAACAATATTTTGTCTCATGATGAGGATTATAAATTCAATTGCCAAATTTAAATGAAAGCAATAAAGCCTTAAGCTATTTCATGTCAAAGTTTTGTTTCAGGTTGGCTAAAATAATTCATTTAATTGGAAAGTGGCTAATGATGATATGGCTCTGATTTTCAGCCTCTGTTTGTGAAGGGGAACAGCTTGTATTTGTTACCAGATCCTCTCTATTTAAAAATTTTACTGTGTCATATTTCAATATCTTTTTTGTTTATTTTTATACTGAAATTTCACATCTGTGCAGACCTTGTAAAGGCTTTTAGAAAGCCATTTCTTTGTCATAGGGCTATTCTAGGCCTACTGTATGAGCAGGGTTTTCTTATTTATTGCTTGTTCCAAGTGTGCTTGCTATGATATCTACAGTGCCATTTCGTATTTGAAATGTCCAATCACGTAGTCATTTTTCTGTATTTGTCAGAGAAGGTGCATAATAGCAGGAGTGTTCTATGAAGGATGCTCTTGTGACTGCTGCTTCTGCTTGCATATCAGAAATAGGAGTGGATTGTGCAGGGTCATCTTTAATATGTGAAAACATTTGATGTAGGAGGTATGTTGCTTTATGTCCTGTTTTAGCTCATGTCACTTGACGTGTCTGAAACTTTCATTTAACTAGATTGTACATACACTGAGCACTAAGGGGTTTTAAGTCTAATGTTCCTTTGCTGTTGTTGATCTCAGTGCTACCTTTGCATGTGCAAATTATATATACATATGTGTGTGTATTTGTGTACATATATATATATATATTGCAAGTGCACAGTGAGTCCAATCACAGGCTGGAAGAGGGATTTCAATTTCTATCATCAGGTAAAGCTATAAGGCTGACTGCTAGAAAGCTTGGGCACTATCTGCTCTATTCTGAGGATATGGATCAGGATGAGTATAAAATACAAAACCTTACCCACACAGTTTGTCTTAGGACAGAAGTGGTAGGTTGCATTATAATAGAAATTAAGACTACATCCAGAAATAACACTGTTTGACAATATTGTCGTCCATGGAAGGACCTGAGACATAGTGGGCTGTGGAGAATATGGTCAGAGGGGTCTTTCCGTATCTTTTAGGCAGACTGTACCCCTTCTTGACTGAAAGGAGGACCTTAGAGTTCCTACTATCATGTTCATAGGCATTACAGTGTGTCAGGTTTTTTAAGGTGAACTAGATAAATTACATGATATTTTCTGGAAGGAGAATTTAATTTTACAAACATACAGTGAAGTTTTTGTGAAGACCCTAATGGTTTATTTGTCATCAAGGAGTAATAAAGACTCCTGTAAACAGAAAGCACACTTTTAAATATAAGATTTTTATCACCTTTTCCCTCTTCTTTTTTAAATTAAAAATCAGTTGCAGCTCTTTCATGGAATACTAATAAGTCAGAGCTGTCTCGGTTATTTGATTTCGATGAAGCACTATCTGAAGCTTATCATAGTTCATGCCAGTACTTGCAGCCAAAGAGGAAACTGGATGGCTGCAGCACAATGCAGCTGATTTCATTTAATCCCTGTGCTATTTCCAAAGGCAGTTTTGGGAGCCCTCCATACCCAAAGCAGTCTGAAGAATGTCATTTACACTCCCGTTGGGTAAATTTTTCCTGCTGGTACTTTGGTCACATGACTGTCATCTGCAGAGAGGAATAAAAATATATAAAATAAAAGAATAAAAGGGATAGAATCCTCTTGGCAGAAGCTGAGACCTGTTTCCCTCTTTTTTTTCTGGAAGTCATGTTATGAAAAAGAGACACTTTGCTAAACAGAAGCAGAGCTGGATGGAGTTTCTTATGTATAATATTTCAGGTCTGTAACTGTGACTCTGTCATCGACACCTCCAGAGAGTAACTAGAGCTGAGGACTCTGGACACATTAAGGGGATAGTATGTAGTGTGTCAGGACCAAGACTGATATAAAATACCTACCTTGCTGTTATCCGATAGGGAAATACTTGGACAGCAAATATAATGAAGATGACATTCTTTTACTGTGCTGTAATAACCAATATGGAAGTATTAGGAAGTAGATACAGAGCAGAAAGATGTGTGTTTTAACTGAGCATATGACCAGTAGTGGTGCTGTCAGTAGACAAGTTCTGGGATAAAGGGGAGATAGTATCTTGGTATGACCCAAAGGCACAGACAGAAATCAGGGTGAAAAGGAGCAAACATCATCTGGGATGAATGAAAATGTGTCTGGAGCTTCCTAAATTTGAGTCTGCTGTCTCATAGCCATCAAAAATCTGATCCTTAATTTGAGCTGGGCTGCAAACCTGTATCTTAGTTGGGAAGATAACTATATGCTTACTTCAGATTGAAAGTGTGGCGTGGTATGGTAAAAAGAGAAACCTCCAGAGTGTTGGTAGCCTTTAATGTTGGTTTGTTATACACTGTAACAGAATGTGTTGAAAAGGAGTAGTAACTGACCCTGGGTTTCGTTCTGTGGTTGTCTATCTGAAGACCAGCACCTGTAAATCTAGGAAGAAATATGGAACAGTGAAGGAATAAAAGGTTAATTTGGGGATAAATGACATTTTTCCTTAACAGGGAGCTGAGGACAGTAAAAATCAGTGTGGCCCAATACAAACATACTCAGTTTCTGAAAAATACGTCTTCTGTAGAAAGCACCAATAACCTTGTGGGGGCGTCAAGGTCTTGAATTAAAATTAAACTCCACTGTAACCTACGTAATCTAACAGCTCACTTTCCATGCTACTGGTAGGGGATAATGTTCCCTACCTGAAACCTTTTGCAGTTTACAGTAGTGTTTCATTAGAGATCATGTGTGAATATAGACACCCGACTTCCATGGGATGTTCTCTCTTGTTCTCTTTTTGCCCTCAAGTGCCTATGCCTGTAAATCTCTACTGAGGCATCAAGACCTGAAAACTGTATTGTTTTCTGCATAGCTGTAAAAATCCCTGCACAGGAAACTTTTAATATAATCGAAATGGAAAAGATTAATCTTGGCATGTGAGAGCACCATTACTTTTTATGATCTTTTTAATATTTAGAACTGTGCAAGTCTTTTATGTAATTTATTTGGGGACCTTTTAAAAGCTAAAACAATTGCAATGTATTTTCTCCTAATTGATGAACTTTCAAATAAAGTTCAAGTTTGTGAATTAATTGTTCTGGTGTTCCTGCTGCCCTTGCTGTGTTTGCATTGCTCTGCTGGCCTCTGCTGCACGCTCATGTTTTCACTTTGCACTTAGGTTGACCTTTTACCTCTGACTGTTTTCCTGAGCTGGTAGTGAGGAGATAACTCTTAAACATGTAGGGTGTGAAATTTCTTCTGTAGTCCACATTCAAGATTGTCCCATCAGGAATGAACAGTGGTTTTGACCACAGCCTATTGGAATTGATAGAGGTGATAGGCTTTTGCTTTCAGTCTTGCTTTCTGGTGTTTTATTCAGAAAATAAATCCTATCAAGTAGTTCTATAGCTGAAAGCCACGGCATTGCCTCAAACGTAGCTGGTTTTGGACAGAGTACACCAAATTTCATTTATGCCTTTTCATCTCTTGTGCTACTTGCTTGTTGATTGCAACAGTCAGGCTGAGCAGTGAAATTTACTTATAGTGTATCCCCTTACCTTGGTTACTGTTGCTGTTTGTGAAGCTCTGGTGGAAGGAATTAGGATGTAGGCATTCCTTTCCAGGTCTACTTGAAAAGCCCTCAGGATCTCCCAGGAAAAACAAGCGTTATGCTGCTTTATAAAGATAGAAGACCCCGCTAACTGCTTTGAAGATATGGGAATCCTGTAGTCATCTTCCTATCATTTAGAGTCCTGGCTGTAGGACTAAAACAGGTTAAAATCAAAGAAAAAAAAATCTGTGTTTGATCAATATAGCATCCAAATTTCACTTTTTTTGTTCTTTCCTTTCTGTTCCACTGACACATGCTCTGGATTTCTCAGCATAACCTTTAGTTTTAAATCTTAAACACTGGAGATAAGCCATGCAGCATGAATGGAAAAGTTTTGATATGATTTCTTGGAGCAGACTACTCTTGAATTCAGTTGAAAGCTATTAAGTGTTCACACCAGTTGTATTAAGCCATGCTTTGGCTGAAGTCAGAACGCCCTTGACTCTTGCAAGCTTAGCAGCATCTGTTTATGGTAGGTTTGTCAGCCAACTAATTGCTTTTCCCACATGAACTTCTAATGGAAAAAAACAGTTTCATTCATTCTGTGGGCATCACTAAGACCTGCAAAGAGTGAAATATCCATGTTAGCCTAGATTATTAGGGGAGGATTTTCAGGTCAGGCATGGTTGGTGGTCTGGTGCTGCATCAGTTCCTCTGATGTTTCCTTCTAACACTTGCTGATGTGATTCTTTGCCCAGTAGAGACAGTGCTGACATCAGTTTCTGAATGTTTGCCCTGTTTTCAGATGTGTGTAAGGCATGTTGGCTCTTGCTTATACGTGGCCTTTAGCACTCGTTCTGTCCTCGCTGTGCTCAAAGGAACAGCCTTGAACAGTGAGTGTTGTGATATTCTTATTAACTACACTCTGTTGTAGTCTGCTGATTGAGTTGTACCCTCAGGGGCAGGCTCCTCCTGCCCTTCCACTGTCTGGCTGTTCTAATTACCTTTCTCAAATCTGAGAGCTTACGTATTGGTACATCTTTTCTGGTCTCCAGGAAAGCATTCATATTGTTCCCCTCACTGGGGCTGTGCATAAACAAAACTTCCCTTCTCAAGATGTAGCTCAGGCTCTAACAGCTCCCCTCTTATTTGGTAGGTTTTCTGCTAGCACGCCTCAAATACACTTTGTATTGGGTTGCCCATAAACCCCTTTAAGGCTTCTGTTCTCAGTAGCGCAAACAGATGTGTCATAATATCTTGATGCTCAAAATGGTCTGGGAAGGACCAGGAGGGACATTGTGCCTGTTGCAAAGGGTAGTCTTACCTCCCTTGCTATCAGCAAGATCGTATCACACCTGGATCTCACTCCTCTACCCCTCCTCAGTCTGTCAGCTCTGCAGAGATGGGGCTCTGCTTCAGTAATGTAACAGAGCTCGAAGGTCTTTCCTGTAATACGAATTTAGAACTGAAATGCTGTAAAATTTATCATTTGATTACAGTGCTGCTGTAGAAAAAGGCGATGTTTAAATAGCCTCTAGTTATATGTGTGGAAAATCAGAATAGCTTTTAATAAACAAGGATTGACCATGAATGCCTCTAGTACGAGTTATAACGTTCTGTGCAAGCATTACTTAGCATTGTCCTTATCTAGCAATAATCTTTATTTGTGTCTTACACAAGTTGTAGCAGAACCTTCTATTTATCTAACCTGGAAATTTTTCCTGAACAGGCTCTTTATAATTTACACACAGAATTGGCAGTTTTCTTCCTCTTCTTGGCAGATACTTAATAGTCATGTATTGCATTTCTATGCTAGTAAACCTTCATTATTATACAAAATGTACTAGAATGCCACGAAGAAATATCTTAAATAATTAAACAGAAACTATGAGTGACAAAACAAACGAACAAAGTGCAATTTGAGCTGGGTTATTCTTTCCTTTTTATGTTCACTTATTTGCTAATTTGCTGAACTTACTGAACTGCAATGAGTCTCACTGTGATTAGAGAGAATTTGCCAAGTTCCTTTGTAATTGTTTCTTTGCAATTAACTAAATAATAGAATGTTCTGTGTGTTGCTCTCTGGGGAAAGGAAAGGAGCAGGCAGGTGCTTTTGCAATAGGATTTCCACATCTTCCACCCATTTCCCTGGAACTCGCCAAGTATAAAAAGACTGGGAGAACGTGTGAGAGAGATTATTGCCTCAGGATTGGAAATGATAGAATTAACCTTTCCTTATGATTTCTTTGAGTTTGCTTAAAGCTTTTTATGCTGGCCCTAGTTGTGGTTATTCTTTGTTTAACACAAAAATCCTTAGGAGGATTTCAGTGGAAAGCAAGGAAGACCCAAATGTGTGTTCCTGTCTGCAGCTGCCTCAACTCATGGGAAATCCTTCAAGCTAGGAGTAGAAGTCAACTGGGAAGGTCCCCAACCACATGGCTTTGCTGGGAAGAGCAAAAGCTGGGGACTGAGCTGTCATGGAAGGGGCAGTGAAATCTGGGGGAGGCTGGAGAGCGGCTCTGGCTTTGTTATTTCCTTTGACTTTCAACAGAAAAATACAGAGGAAGCCCTGGGAGAAGAGGAAGGGTAATCTCAATAGACGCACACCTAGCTCAGCGGGAAGGAGGCACGGCTCGATGTAAGGGCAGAGTTTATGGAGCGGCAGAGGCGAGCGGGGCGGAGGTGCTGCCTGACAGTGGCAGCTGAGTGCTGAGACACAGTTGTCTCGCTGACCTCCCTCTGCCTGTCCGTAATTCAGTCCTTAGTCTCAAGAGGGTAACTCATCCATCTGCTGGCACTTGGAGCTCAATCTTGCCTTTTTTTTTTTAATCTGTATTGTTGGCTGAAACCTTTCATAACATGTATTAGGTCTGACAGTCAGGGGAAGACTTCTTGCTTCAGAGTATATTAAAAGCTGTATTACTTCATCTCATAGTGAATAAAAAAAGCTGGGGTATGGGATTGCTGTTGTAAAAGGTGCTCTCGTTGCAAGTATCACGTCAGCAGTAGGGATGTCTGGAGTCAGAGAGAGGCTTGTGAAGAGTGAAAAATGGTACGTTTCTAGGAGTGCTTTTGCAAACTGCCTGATGGTCTCAAGAGCCTTATTTTAGAGTTTAAAACCACTCTTTTTATCTTTGTTGTCTTTACTTTGGAACTTCTCTCATTTGACTACTTTGTCCAGTGATTCTTTAGCAAAGCCACTGTCAAAGCAAGTTAGCAAATGGTAATACAGCTCTTAGGGTTACTTTTCCACAGGATTACCAGCTGACAAGCTGACATTTGCAGTTTGCTTTGGTTGATTGTAGAACTTTTTCCATGCAAAGGTGATTTACTGTTAGTTTTTATTCCTGGGATGTCACAGCAATGGCTTGTCTATTTATTTTGCTTTGGCAAAACAGAGAGTACCTTTTTGTGTGGTGAGGGAAAAAGGCTGCTGTAATCTAGTCATGAGAGCTTTGATAATTGTCTTGTTGTTATGTAATCAAGAATTACCTGAATAGGATCAAATGAGAGATGCTAGACATCTAAGCAATGCAAATACTGCTTGCTGATGTGGTACAACAGGCTGAAGTGCCCTGCCATGGAAAGTACAGCTAGTGCTAGATCCTGCGGTTTGTCTCTTATTGCTGGCTTGCTGAATTCATTTTACCCTTCCTTTTCCCATTTTCCTATATCATTATAAATAATTGTGGGGGAGAAATTAAAACTATTGATGCCTCTGTTTCTCTGTAATCCCAAATCCTCATCCTCCTATAATTTAATCCAGTTGTCTCTGCAGCAAATGGCTGCTGAGCCTGCTCCCTTTCCCACTTACACCCTGTCCCCCATATGGCGCCTCAAACTGCCACGCTGATGCTCCAGTGCTTGCACCCCTTTAATAGCATCCAGCTTCTTCTGGTATTCATTCCAAAACGTTTTGTTTGGTTTGATTTACATCAGCTTTGTCAAACAAGCTCTCAATGCAGGGTGTTCGCTGCATCTGCTTCTATTCCATGTCCATCATTTTGCTGACAAAGGTACTTGGACTCGCAGCCTGGTGGGGTTTTTCTATCTGTCCAGAGGTCCGTGGCAGCAGTAACATCTGCAGGACAGATTCCAGCCCTGAGCATTTTAGTGCTAAATTGCATAAACTCTGTGGCATAAGTGGCTTACACAGAGATCTCTCACCCCCAGTAAGGTCTCTCAGCTCCTTGTTTTCAGGTTGTTTGAACTGGACATGAAATATGTTAGATCATTGGGCTTTAAAATAATTTCTTCCTCATCCTTGTTGGCACTGTGAAAAAGTAGAACAAAAAAAAAACAACAAAAAAAAGAGGAAGCAAACAAAATTAGATGTTGTTCATCTGCCCTCCTGCAGAAAAATAGGAACTTTTACTGGAGAAGGCTGGAGGGAGTTGAGGTCTTGTATCTTGTATCCTTGTATATCTTGTACTTGTTCACATACTGCGTGGCTGTGAACTCTCTGACGTGTGTCTTAATGCTATTTGTGAACGATAAGATTTCTTTTTAGCTATGTTGATAATACTCATGTGAAAACCCTGTCCTAGTCAAAAGCTATTAAAGTTGATTTTATGTTTCAGAACACCAGCAGAAATATGTTTATTTGGCCCTAATGTGTTAAATAGCCCATTTTAGCATTTTTCTCTCCTTATTTATAAAATGCATCAGTGAGGACAACATAAAGTATAAAGTCCTAGCTGCATCTGGGAAAAGTAATAAAATCATACTTGCAAAAGAGATGTCTCTATAATATCTACTGACCTGCCACCATTTAGGAGAAAAAACCAGTTGGTATTACCCTTTTTTTTTTTTTCCAATGGGATACGAAGCACTCCAATATTTTTTGAGTTTTCATGGGCCATAATGGTTTGTAATTCTAAACAGTGCTAATTAGATGAGGGTTTCTCAAGCCTGTAAGACCTGTGAGACATTTGCTTGAAGTCTATTAGAAGGCTGGATGGTCCTTTTTCCCCTCCTGACTCCCAGATATGTTGAGTGATATTTAAAACACATTGCTTTCAGCTTGTTAAATCAGCAGAGTGTGCTGCCAGAGAGCTGAGATGGAGAGATGTTGGTTGGTATGACTGTATGGAGAGAGTGAAGGCTTGGAGATGGTCTGAAGAGAGTGGACAAGTTTAGGGAATCCTGCATTAATGCTGGACCACGCTACACAGAGCAAGAATGAAATTATTTTATCTATTCCTTTTAAAAGAAAACAGCAAATATTTTTATACATTTCAGTTGTAATAGGAACAGTACCAGCTTTGTAACGAAGTGAATGAATCTGGGATTGCTGCTGCTTAGTGTTGTTATCTTTTCTATTTTACTATGCTATCCGAACGTTATCCAGAGCATTTATGTACATACTGGTTTCTGACGCATCCCCCTCGAGAGGGTGTGCTCTTATTTTTTACCTTTAAGACTAAAAATGGTTTAGTTATGTTCTGTTTAGAAAGAAATTAAAAGCCTTTCCCATCAGGTCAAGTATAATCCTTGGGAGAGTTGTGTCTGAGTGGCTCTGTGGGGAACACAACACCCGCTGTTACGTTACGCACAACTCCGCTGTGTTATGCAGTAAGATGCTGTCATTGCTTAAATACTTATGTGTTTAATTCGTGTCTCTGATTTACATAGTCATCAAGCCAAGCTGACAATTCCAAGTCCATCGAAGTTAATGAAGCAATGTAATTGGCTTTGGTCAGGGTCTGGAAGAGGCCAAACCTTTGCTTGCAGAGAGGATGGTGGAAGCTAAATCTGAGTGATTCAGGTGAAGATGGGGTACACCTGACAATCACATCTGCATCTCCAGGCACCTCTGTACTTCTAGAAATTTCCCCCTGGCTTTTGGGAAAGGCAGGCTGGGGAAGCAAACAGGAGCCAGTGCCACTGGAACAAGGACGTTGTACAAAGTGCACCGGCTCTAAGGAGCGAAGGTGTTGGTGCCTGAGGCCTGGGAACGGGCACGGAGCGGTGGGTGTGTTTGGGGGGTTATTTTGGAGGGAAAGGTGCCGGTATGAGAGAAGGAGATGCCGTTTGATGCCGGGTGCGGGACACCCACCCTCTACACGCGCCATGTTACAGCACGAGTCG
>NW_010307363.1:0-47204 GCF_000700745.2 Antrostomus carolinensis
GTAATAAATTAAATTTGTTTTTTTTTCCCCCCAAGTCGATTCTGCTTTGCCTGTGCCAGTAACTGGTGAGTGATCTCTCTCCATCCTTATCTCCACCCATGAGCTTTTCATTGTATTTTCTCCCCCCTGCCCAGTTGAGCAGGGGGAGTGATAGAATGGGCTTTAGTGGGCATCTGGCCTCTAGCCAGGGTCAACTCACCACAGGGGGAAAAAAAATATCAATGGAAGGAATCTTTCTTATGGGCATTTTCTCCAAGAAGACCAGCACACCATTATGCCAAACCCAACACAGAAGTCAAGAGGCTAACTCAGGGTCATGTTGCAAGTCAGGGGCAGAACTGGGAATAAAATTCCTACCTATCAGTCTATTCTTTTAAATATGAGCTTTTGATTTCCAGGTACTATGAAATCTTTCCTTCTATCTGTGTGTCATAAACTCCTGTTCTGAAACCATCAAACATACTCTGTTCCCAGTTTTTTGTTAATTTACATAATTTATTTTCACCATTCTCCAAAGGCTTTTCATAGTGTCTCCTCTGGCAACTTGCTGAATTCTAGGAAATGCTGCCTTATATCTTGCTGTATCCTGTATTAAATCATATTAAAATCATACAATCATTTATTCCTCTCAATCTTCTTTAAGACACTCTTCAGGATCTGCGTTCTGTGCTAGTACTGGAACACACAAAAGCTTGCTTGTTTTACTGAGGATAGGGAAGTTATATTTGAAGATGTTATTTTATGAAATCTGAGCATGACAAAATAAACTTCCTTGTATTACTGCTATTGTGGAACAATGTAATTCATTGTAAATATTAAGTTGGTTGAATCTGAGTATTTGAGGTCACAAAACACTGAGTATCTCTCTGTATGGTTATACAATGCTTAATGTACACTTGGAGACATTTATCATTACTGACTGATCCTTTCTACTACTGCGTTGTATTAGTCTTAACAGAGGCCCTCATATTTGGTGGGAGTGCGATGGGTCCTGGGAATTTGAACTCTGTACTGTCCTGTGGCAGCAAGCAATTAGTATTTCGGCGTTTGTGGGAAGACAGCTGCCAATATCACCCACCTGATGTTACTAAGGCAGTAATAATACAATAAAACAATAAAGAAGAAGGAAAAGAAAGTTGTTATTATTTGTTTTACTGGCGTAGAAGCAAAGAAAGCCACACAGAGGGAGGCCAAATGGTTACTCGCAAGTAATACATCTGGCAGTGTGAATAGCTCAACATCTATGGTACCATGCCAAAGCAAGTCACTGCAGAGGGGCATGCATGCTGTCAGATCTAATTGCAAAACCAGGGCCCAAGTCTAACTTGCCACACATATTAGGCAAAGATTAGGAGTTCTAACCACTCATCTGACTTGTCTGTGTTAGAATAAAAATCATAGAAACATAGAATCATAGAATGGTTTGAGTTGGAAGAGACCTTAAAGATCATCTAGTTCCAACCGCCCTGTCATCAGCAGGGACACCTTCCACTAGATCAGGTTGCTCAAAGCCTCATCCAGCCTGGCCTTAAACACCTCCAGGGAGGTGGCATCCACAACTTCCTTGGGCAACCTGTTCCAGTGTCTGACCACCCTCACAGTGAAGGTCTTCTTCCTAATATCTAAACTAAACCTCCCCTCTTTCAGCTTAAAGCCATTTCCCCTTGTTTTGTTATTAACTGCCCTTATGAAAAGTCCCTCCCCAGCTTTCTTATAGGCCTCCTTCAGGTACTGCCAGGCTGCTATAAGGTCTCCCTGGAACCTTCTCTTCTCCAGGCTGAACAGCCCCAACTCTCTCAGCCTGTCCTCATAGGAGAGGTGCTCCAGCCCTTGAATCACCCTCGTGGCCCTCCTCTGGACTTGTTCTAGCTGTTCCATGTCTCTCTTGTGTTGGGACACAAAATCAAGAAAGAACTGGAAAAAATCCTAGGCAATGCTGGAAAAAAAATATACCTGGACATGGGGGGGAGGAGGAAAAAGGAAGTTGTATACAGAAAAAGCGAGACTTTTCTCCCAAACCACAGCTAATACACCTCACTAGGATGACATAAAAACTTTCAAAAGTGTATTAGCTTCATTTAAAAAACAAACAGAAAAGCAGGAATCTTCATAAAAAATTCACAAACAGATTGTCACAATAAATCAGGGCATTGTTCACTTGAATAATACTTTCTTCTTTTGAAGATTATTTCTTCCAAAGAAAAACGCCAATAGTAGTTATACATCTCAAAAAACTACAGCTGGAAATATTTCTGAGATTTCAGCTTTTTTTGTGTTTTGTCCAAAGGCTGAAGCAGGTCCTTTTTTTATGAAGCGTGGGAAATAAATGGCTTACAGCCTGATGGTGAAGAACTGGGATGAGATACTTAAAATCATGTCTCCAATTTGACTCAGAAAAAATAAGTATTTAAGTCTAGCTCTCCTGATCTCCCCAAAGAGGCAAGCTACAGCTTTCTGTTTGTTTCATTTAGCCTTTTTTTTTTTTCTTTTTTCATTCTGGTGCAGAATAGGAGTCCTCTTACAAGTTCAGACGCTTTTAAAGCTCTAGGTCTTCCAGATACATAGTACCCAATAGGAACAGCAGTTATTGAATTTTCCCTTTAAGGTTCTATGGTTTGCTAACAGTAGGTAAAAACTGGGTAAAAAGGAAATCTATCAGGAACTGGATCAATAAATTGCTTTTCTTATTGAGGGTAACTTAATTCATGCACAGAGCGTGTCTTTGCTCAGACAGAGTGTCTGTTGTACAGACAGACACAGCTGAACAGATAATGTTTCTTGCACAAATTGTGCTGGGGAACACAGTGCCATTACACAGTTTTTCTCTACACAGGTGCACACAGAGACACACATGCTCACAATACACATGTATACATTGTGCATTGTATACATTATATACAGATCATATATGAAGTTGCAATCTACCAGCACTGCAATTTTATTTCATAAACACTGCACTTAATAGGGCATATAGGGAAATTGCCCCAGTTTTACAGAGTTTTCTGAAGTACAGGTTCCAGGACAATGGCACGGGGAAAGCCAGACCACTGTAAAGGATTGATGCACCACTGCAACTGATGCAATCTGATCATTTGATCACAAGAGAAGAAAAATATTAGTTCCAACCCATGACTATTTTCTATTTTTCCTATTCCAGTAAAGTTTCTAAAAATTGCTGAGTAAGACAGTGCTAAATTAAGAAGCCAGCTCCTTACTTCTTCAGTACTACTCATTTTTTGATCTGAGTTAAAAAAGAATAGTAAATAACCTGCCAGTTTTGCTTGGGAACTGTGAGGCCTCTCAACCCTGACTGGAAAGCTCAGGGTGATGTTGACCATGACAGTTTATGCTGCTTAGTCCATATTGCTAAATTACAGTTCAAAAGCCATTATTGCAAAGCTAAAATTCAAGCCAGGAAACCATGTCACAAAATTAGGAAGTGTTTTACCTGGCTCAGACCTGGAATCAGTCCCTTGATGATTAAGCCACATATTCAGAAAAATTAAGTGCAGGTTCATAAGTGAATCTGTCAGACCAAAGCTGACCACCTTGTTTCAGGCAGGCATCTATCAGTTCCTTATAAGCAAATTTAATGAACCAGGACATTGTATTGGAAGCCTTGAGTCCTATGTATCTTTTCAGTATAAGCTACATATCCCATGATGAACATCTGCTTTTCACATTTTTAGTGGTTCAAGTCTCACTTGGCTGATCTATTTATCTCTTGAGCTAATAAGGACTTTTTGTTAATCCTATTCTAGTTAGGAGTTTTTGATGTACAAATATATACTTGGCATTCCCAAGGACACATTCTTTAAATTATCCTGAAGTATCTAAGTAGTAAAATTTTTTTCAAAAAGAGAAGTTCTAGAAATTTGTTAGTGAACAATCTCCATATTGCACTATATTTGAAGATCACATTTTAAACTGATGATACATTCAGAAAGAAAATGCTTCTCTATCTTTTGCGTATGTTTGTAGGACATAGAAATAACACAGAAAACTTCAACTTTACTTCTTCTTATCAGTGGATTTTCAGTATCTGTTGAAAAACTGTGTTTTAAAATAATCAGGTAGTAGTTTAAAATAGTAACACGTATCTGCTTCCTGAAAAGAAATAGTAGTGAGAAGTGGGGGAAAAAAACAAACCCAGAAAAAGTCAAAAAGTCACAACTAAGGTAGTGGTAAAAATCCAGTGACAAAGGTATTTTGAGTGGAGTTTGGTTAGTCTGATGAGTCAGGAACAGGAATGCACATAATCTAAACAGTGTTTAAGGCTGGGGATTTGTGTTTTTGAAGCATCATCTTTCCAGGTCTCTGTATGTGTCTCAAATCCACCTGTTAGGTGGATCAACAGGTATTATGCTAATTTTACACTTCAAGGAACAGAGACATTGTGTGATTTCCTGTGAACTCTCCGCAATTCAAAATGAGCATGAATGTAGGGATAAATATTAGTTTATCACGTAGTTATTTTCTCCTTGATTGCACAGTAGCTTTCCAATGGGATGGTTTTGAAGGCAGCATTTACATTAGCATAAGTGATGCACCAGAACACTGTAGCAAGAAGGATATGTCCTGGGTTTTGTGCATTTGTGCATTTCACTATTCCATCCTAACCACAAAACCACCTTTTTTTTTTTCCCTTTTTTTTTTTTTTCCAGAAATGTCTTCTACATTTTTGCTTTTGTTAAAAACAGATACATTATCATTTAGAAGTGGTTTCACCTGTAGCTTGGAGATCTGTAAAGTTCCACTGTAGTTTAAAGAAAATGCTCAAAGCCTCCTCCCCCGGCCCCCTGCACCAGGTGAACCTGGATGGTCCCTTAACTTCCTTCTTAACTCTGTTCAGTCTTGTTTTCCACAGTGCCTCAACAATCCAGTCTGCAATAAAATTTCAATATAGTTAGCATTTCATATTAAATTAAAAAAAAAAAGTGAGTGCTCATGAAACAATCTCTCACCCACCATTGCACATATAACATTTGTTTGGTTATACTCATTCACCCACCAAAATGCTTTGAAAACATGTATTTGTTCAAATGCTGGAATTAAATTCAGTAAATAGACATCTGCATATTATTCTTAAGAGCATTTTGATACAATTAAAGAAATCACAAATAATAAAATAATCTGTATTCACATATAATAGTGAGCTAGTTATCTCCTTACGCATGATAAGATTCAGGAAAGAAATCTAGTAAAACTGTAGACTTCATGAATACTGTGTATAGTATCAGAAGTTGTGATAGTGAAAGCAGTAATAGACATGGGACAAGAAGAATGCAGGCTTTGCATTTAATGGAAAAGTTGCGTTTGCCTCTATAGAGCAAAATCAACTGAATATAACAAAAGCATTTCTAAGGAGTAACTTTCATAACAATAAACAAAAGGTAGCCACCATTCTGTAAAAATCATAAAAAATGACAAAACTAGAATGCTGCTGCTACACCAGCTCGAGTACCTGGCTACATTTTGGTACTAGAGTACAGGTCTGTGGCTGTCCCTGTGCAGGATTCCCTCCTGACTTGCACCAGCTGAAGTGCAGCAGCGGAGCCATTAAGCAAAGACTGTTTATTTTTAACCAATGATCTTGCTGGCGAGACAGATAATTTTTTCTGTCTGCTGTCAAGAACAGTGGTTCCTGCATATTTCATCCATAGTCAAATTTAGTTTGATTTAACTTGAATTTTACCAGAAAAGCAAAACTGTCAGTGCTACATTCATATTTTTGATTGCCTCATCTCAACAAAGTGCAAAAATACTTCAGTAGTTACTGGCTGCAATATTAGTAGGAATAATAATTACTGAGTCATAAAGCAATCATTATAGTAATGGTACTGTTACTATTGCTACAAAAGCAAATGTAATTTTTATGAATATTAATCTGAAGGTCTTTAATATTAGTTTATGGGTTCAAATAACTTTCTAGTTACCACTAATACTGTTAGTAATTTCATCAGAGAACCAGCCCACATCTTTTAGTAATGAGGTGAGGTGTACTATTTGCCAGAGATGTTTTCCTTTGGTGGAGACTTGCTAACTTTCCTAAATGATAAACAGAAATTATGCAAGCTTTGATTAGACCTATCAGCTTTCTAAAGGGAATACTAAAAAGCAAATTATGCACAAGGCTGATGATAGCATCATAGAAGTAATGGGCATTATTCAAAGAAAATATTTTCTGAAATCTGCAATTATATATGTTGTTGGAAATATTCCCATGCAAACTTCATTTCTCTAGCTCATCCTCAATAGATGCCATTAACATAACTTTATATTTGTAACAATTATTAAGGGAGTATCTGAATTTATTTTCATAGCTGAGTAAATAAGGAGCACTTTCCTGGTAGCTGTTGCAGGACTAGGTTAATATTTATCATATTATATTGATATTTTATTAGTGAAACAGCACTTAGAGTAAGAGCTGTAAGAATAACTATTTTCTAAAAATCATGTTATTTTTCTCTGTTTCAGATATCTTCAATAGAAACAGTTGAGGTAGTTAGAGAAATGTGTGGCAAATGAGTGTACAGCCTATCTACTATGGCTTTGGTACATTCTGCAGCTCTGCTGCCTTGACGTTACTGAAAATTTGCTTCAGTTGATTATTATGCAAGTGTGCTGGAGAGATGTAGCTCTGTCTCATAAAATGATTACTCTCGATTTAACCACACTGCTTTCATTAAGGTCAGAGGAAATGATGACTTATGTTTCTTATAAGGCTTAGGACAGGAGATTATGTCCCTAGCCTGGGAAATCTGCAAATGATCTCAAGACTTTTTCTAGTCCTAAGAAGAAATCTTTAATTGTTAAAAAAAAAAAAAATAAAAAAAAAGCTTTGCATGATGGATCTTTCAGCCTGCCCCCTGATTTATCAGGAAGAAAAAAATTATAGCTCTTCCTGATTAGAAACTTCTGAAATTTGGGCTACATATGTGTACAGAGTAGCATCTAAGCATGTTGTCCCTCCAGTTATGCACTGTGAATATTCAAAAATAATCTATTTGCCCTGACAGAGCATTCACCTGCTTCCCCAGTGTATACAATCTTAATCAGCTGAGACCAGGGCTAAATTTAACTTTTATTGTATTGGACAAAGCAATGGTAGCTTCACTCTCATGGGAAACTGTTAAGTGTGATTGAGAGTGCTTATTTCTCAGCCGGCAGTGAATCAGGTCACTACATTGAAGGAGGAAACCTGTCATCCTAACAGTCTTAAAAACTCCTTTTGTAATATTTTTTTATCAGTTTGCTATTCTGTGAAGGAAAAAACAAACCCTCAAAGAAATCTGAATGGGAGGAAACTCTCTCCCAGAATATGAAAAAAGCTGTGGGTTCATGGATGTTCATCCTTACAGAGCTATATTTAGATATAAATTACCCTTTCTCCAGATTGTTAAGTGAATTTACTCTCTCTGGAAGTCTTCTTCATTTAATTTGTTCTTTGTGATTATATTCATTAATCTACAGAAAATCTGTCACGTGTATTTTTCAAAGTAACTATGTTGAATCCACAAATTAGCAGTCAAGGTAGTGCTTAAAAGCTTAAATGCTCTTAAAACACAACTGTATTCCAAGAAATAACTGGAAGCAGCACTGAGGATTCCACTATCATTTTCTCCCTGAGATTTGCAGATAAAATTCATGTCCCACTTACAAGGAGAAAGTAATCTTCTTTCTAAATGTCCTGTTCAACAACCCCCAGATAAATACTGAAATCAGGCTGGGCTCTTTCTGGCTCCCTGATCTCCAGCCCTAACTTCTGCAATGAGACCCTGGAGGAAGGACTGATGCAGCAACTGGGGTGCAGCCCAGCCCCAGATATGTTTGCTGACGCTTTTAGTACTCTGCCCTTCCAAAAGGAGAACCAAACCCCACTCCCATTATGTGTCTGATATTTAAATGACCACTTTTAGGCCCTAGGTCTTCTTATCCCAAAGCAAACAAATTTACAAGGACACTTTCAAACTAAACCAATTTTTAAATCATGGCTTTCATCCACTTGAGTTGTTATTTTGGAGTGAACATTTAATGTATTTAGGACTAGAAAGGTGAGTCAAAACCAGCGCAAAGTGGGGTCTATTGTAAGCTTCGCATTTGCTGTTTGAGCAAGAGTTACCTTTCCTGATAATGTTTGCAGGATACCTTGTTTTAAAGATACAGGAATTTAAAATACAGCTCTGAGATAAACATCACAAGTGAAATCTAGGTGAAGGCAGGGAATTAAAAGTGTTTAAACATTTCAGGCTCACTGGTGAGGAAGGATTTGCAGGAAAATGATAGAAATTTGGCAATAAAGACTAGTCAGGACTCAACCTTGACTGTGTTGTGTGGTATGCAAGCTGAACTGTATACAGGTTATTTGGGAGTGTTCCTCAATGTAACCCAAAGGGTGGAAGTACAATTCATGCAAATCCACGTGGGTTTGAGCAGGGAATTTATTCTTGCCAAACAAATTAGATTCTGTTTTCAATTAAAACTAGAAGTTTGTTTAATAACAGTGTATCATATCAACTTTAAACATCTTCAAATACTTTGGTCTTGTATGTTGTTTCACAAAGCAAACAAGCACAGTCTTATGACTTAAAAATTTCTTCATTATGTTCAAATAGTATAATCCTTTATGCATACACTGAGTTCCTCAGATTAGTGCTTTTCAGTAACTCTAAGTGTGATCTGGAGAAAATATAAAACATCCCTATAAGAAAAAAAAAAAAGCAGATTACACAAAAACTGGTAAAATGTTGTATGTTGCTGAGGATAAAGCAATTATACAGATTTATCAGAGAGAAATGCCTTTTCGCATATCTAAATAAAAAGTCAGACTTCTAGGAGCCAAACAATTTACATACAAATTCCCACTGCAGTGTTGAAGCCACAAAGGGAACACAGTCCTCAGATGTTTGAGCTGAGGATTGCCAGGAAGGGATAGGGACATGACAGTCCCATGTGGTCATGATGAGGCTCCTATGGGGTGGAGGCATGTCTCATTCTACCCACGCTTTGGAAAAGGATGCTGAAAGATTAGAAAAGTTCAGGAAAGAGCTACAAACTTGATTTGAGGTCTAGAGAGAATTAAGGGACTCGGGGTAGTTAATCAGTTTAACACATGATGTGATCATGGCTTTCAGAAGTACCTCTATGGAGAGAAGACTTCCTATAATGACTTCTTTAATTTAGTAAAATAAGGGTAATAAAATCTAATGCCTGGAAATTTAATTTAGACAAATTCAGAGTAGAAATTATATGCAATTTACTAGCAAGAGTAAAAAACACTGTACCAATTTACCTAGAAAAATACAGGATTTTCCACCCTTTAAAGCTCTCTAGCCAAAGGATAGTCTGTCTAAAGGATACACTGCAACTTAAACAGAAGTTATGATCTATACGTCTAAATGATCAGGGATCTTCTCTGGCCCTTATTATTCAGACTAGAGATATTCTGTAATAAAAGTCACAAAAACTGGGAGAAAAATTTTTTAAACTCATCATTTGGGCTATAATTGTCCTTGTATACGTGGGTGGACAGAAGGAGGATATATGCACTCTTGCCCATATTATTCTGGGTTTATATGTAACTGCTGCATAGGAAGCACTAAGTGTGAAAAATACTGAGCTATTCATTTTGTTATTATTATTGTTGTTGTTATTTTGCCTTTATATGTTTTAAAAATAAAACATTCAGCTACAGAGAGGTTTGTGATGATTAGCCGACACCCACAGGCACAGAGCTTGACAGAGTCCCATATGGTGAGCTGTTTTCATTTTATATATTTTTGCAAAGTTAGGTGTATTGTTCTTTATATTAGGAATGTAATTTTGATGCTTAAGTTTTTGTGGTTGAAGGTTTTTTTATTATTTTTTATTATGACAACCTGCTACACTTTGGAGAGTGTAATAAGCATTTGAAATTATCTGTAAAAGGCTACTGCTAGGGATTTGCTATGTTTGTATGAGAGAAGGAAAGCAGGCACAAGAGGCAGAAGTAGCCAATTAAGCACTGCCACCAGCAGACAGGAGTCAGTGGTGCCCATTAAGTCAGCAAGAAACATCATGAAAATGATATTTCTTTTATGGATGTACTGCCTGGATATTTCTGAACCTGAAATATGAAATCTATATATTTGGATCCTGAAATTGTTAGTTTCTATGAAATATTGTTTTGTAGGAGACAGTCCTGATGTTTATTTTTCTTTTCTTTTTCCTCTCTCTGTTGAATGCTGTAGTGCCCAACTTCCAGATACCCAATCCCCAAAGCAGGTCGTTTGCCTCCAGGGAGGATGCCAAACTCCAATTCAAAAAACTTTCTTCACTTAAGTGAGGCAATATCCAGAACTATCCAGAAAGGACATGGAAACCCCCTGTCTCAGGGGATTCACGGAGGCACTGCTGCCAGTGGGCACTGAGCCTCAGCAGAGACTCCTGCCCTGATAGCTGCTATCACAATGGACAGAGCAACGACCCCAAATGTGCAGCCACCTGGAAGAGGGTTGCTGGAGGAAGAGTGATTATTGTATCCTTTTTAGCACGAGAGCACAATGGCTAAAACATTTGTGCAGAATGCTAGGTACTGAAGTCTGATACTGTTTTCATCCTCAGGTCCGACAAGCAACATACTTCATTTTTCAGAGGGTTTCTACAGGATAAGTCTGTGCTAAAGGCTTTTTTTTGGGCCAAGAGTGTACCTTCAAAGCAAGTGTCCTTATCACCCTTTGCTATACTTTGGCGTACAGTGTGGACCAGCCTAGGAGCACACAAACTGGTGTTCTTCTGGGCAAAACAGCCAGAGAACATCTTCAGGGAGCATATTGACTGTGCAGTAACCACCGCCAGGCTCTCAGCCCAAGTCACAGGGTTTGTACTGGATTTTACCAGCCCCTCCGGCTGAGACTACAACACTGTGTAGAAAACAATGAAAGAATTGCAGTGCTAAAACCTGCAAGCATGAGAAGGAATATGGCTGTGCAAGCCCAGTTGATAGGCTTGATTGCATGGGTTGCAGAACAGAAGTATTTCTGGAAGCAGCTGCCAAGACTGTTTTTTCTCTAGAAATTATTTTTAAACTCATACACAACTCACACAAACTTCTACCAAGGAGTGCACCCCAAATATGAATTCATGGATCCATGTTCCCTCTTGAGCCATCCCTTCTAGGAGGGGGAGTGATTACATCCCACCCTTTGCTAAGAAGGTCATTTAATATACAGGTCTCCATGAGTTTTCTAACCACTAACAGAAGCCATGTCTGTTTCACATTTTATGAGACTCTGAGATGAAAGCCCACTAGTGGGCATATTTAATTTAATATACAGGTCTCCGTGAGTTTTCTAACCACTAACAGAAACCATGTCTGTTTCACATTTTATGAGATTCTGAGATGAAAGCCCACTAGTGGGCATATTTAGTTTAATCTAAAAAAACTCCTGAGTTCACATGCTGTGAGACTGCTTTATCATGGAAGGCCAAACCTTGGTAGGTGAGGACAATCAGGAAATTAACTTTTCTTGATCTGAACTAATATGTGAATGACAATATATCTTGAACATAGACATGCTTGCTTCTAAATTGGGCCAAGTGTTAGCTAGAAGCTAGACATCAGGATGTCCAAACTGCAGCAGGTATTCAGAGAAGAAGTTAAGATACTGAGCCAATTTCTTCATATGAGAGATGTAAATAAAATTTGGATATTTTTAAAACTAGTAGCAAAGTAGTTCACATTGCAAGTTTGAATTTATGTATCTGAATTTTACTTACAGTTTGTGAAAATTATGTCCTTTTTTAGCTCATCTTCAACTTTATATAGATAACATCTTTAGTAGCATTTAAATCCACAGAGTTGGCCACAGTGAACTTTGAGACAAATTTTGAGGAGACATCAGTTTACAACAAATGATGGTCAGTCATATGGTGTCAGAGGGATTTAAGACACAAAACAGAAAAGAAAAAAAAAAGAAGGAAAGAGGCATGTGGCAAATCTGCAGCATATTTGATTATTTTTCCCTTAACAAAGCAGGCTATTACTGTTTCTCTTAGGATTATCATCCCCCATGGAATTTAACATTTGAAGAGTTTGGTCTGCATAATCCTTAGTAAATCCATGGTGTTGTTTTGGACATTTTCCCCTAAAACAGGTAAAACAAAATCCTTATTAACTTTTATTATGAAAAAGGAATTTGTTCTGGTCTGCCTCAAAGTTAAATCAGACATACCCCAAACAGAAACAAACACAATGAATATAAAGAAGTCATTTAACACTTAAACGCACTGCTTTTGCTTTACTTTTTTTGTTTGTTCATTTTGCTTGGGTTGGTTTGTTTGATATTTTGGGGTTTTTTGAGACATCTTTTTATCAACAGTAGCAAGATGACTGATCATGACTTTGGCCACATCAGTTTTGATCCTGATCACCTTCATTATCTCGACACATTTTTAATTTAATAGCAGCTTCTTTGGGTATTAACTGCAATATTTTCAAATGTTGCTTCCACATATAATTGTATCATCCACATAAAAGGATGGCTTGTTCCTTTTGCGAAATTTTGGAAATATGGAATATAAGGGGAGAGAGAGTCCAACAGACTATTCTTTTTAAATATTTACATAACCTATCTTCATACTTGTATGATAAAAACTTGATATGTCATAAAAGATGTCTACTGTTAGCCCAACACTGTCTTTTAACTCTATCCTTCACCTATTTATAGACTATCATGTTTTTGCCATCCCACTCTCCTCAGCCATCTGTTAATCAAGGCATATACATTTAGGACTTTTTCTTTTGTTTTACTCCATCCTTTCATTTTTCCCAGTTGGGCAATAACTTTCACTATCAAAGAGAAGTTCAAGCACACTGAAGTGAGCACAACAAAAGCAGATCTAAAAAACTCAGGAAGGAAAGGAATTAAAACCACTTTGCGGTAGATCAATGCAGTTCTGTTTCCACAGAGAACAAAACCATTCAAAAGGTGATTGCATGAGGGACCTGAAGAGGTTCCTCCTGTGCCCCGTGTTTCAGGATTTACTATGAAATCGTGAAGTCTCAGATCCCAATCCCAGAATGCCAGAACCTGGCAGCTCAAGGTAAGGGGAAATAAGAATTTGATGAGTAGTTCCTTATTTCTCTCAAATATTTATCTATCTGCTAGGTCAGAGACCTGCTTGTTTTCTTTCTAACCTTCATAGAAACTGAACTCTGTGAAGTATTTACACTGAACCAAATGGGATTGAGTGGAAAAAAGTGCTGCTGCATGGCTTTCTGTCCACTTTTGCTTTATGATTTATTGACCATGGCCTATTCCAGGAGCTGTGGTATGTTGTGGAGAACTGGGACAACTGTAACATCTAAACACGACCTGCAAATTGAAGTGAGTCACCAGACATCTGTGATACCAGCTATCTACACATGGACATTCACCTTCCCCTTGAGCTCTGAAAAGCTCCTGACAGCTCCGTGCATCTTCACCTGGGAGTCCTTTGCTTGCTTTAGGTGCGTGTCAAACTCAGCTGCTTCTTACAAACACTGGCTCAGCAAGGAAGACCTGAACCCAGGCTCTCCAGGAAGTACTGTGTGAAAGTAAAGATTAGAAAGGAACAAAAGGAATTAAAATCTTGAGCTGTTTCTGATCCTGTTATATTCCCCTCCAAATAAAACAAAAGCTGCTAACTCTCCATTTCCTAGGAGCAATACATAAAAATACTTCTAAAGACCTTGTATTGGAAAAAAACAAATCTTTCCATGTCCCTCTACACTGTTCCACTGCTCTTTTTAGGCAGTACCTATTAGTGGCCACAGGAGTTTACTTGCCTGCCTGAATGAAAAGACATAGTACAGGAACAATGTTAAATGCTGTTACTAGGCATGGTCCCATAGGCTCCCATTATGACAATGAAGGAATGAAAAGACCTGTAGATAAGTCCGTGAAGTTAGATCAACTGTGTAACAGGAACAGGATTTTTTTTTTTTTTTTTAATATCTATAAATATTCATTCTGAACAAAAGATATTAAGTGATTATAATAGCAGATGCAATTCTGGTCAATATTTGACTGAAGAAAGCAATCAGTTCTTCCAGCAGTAGCAAGAAAATATTAAAATAAGTAATAATGAGTACAGACTTTTTACATTTAAATCAACTCAGCTTTGAAACCACATATTTAAGGACAACACTTGAATGCTACCAACAGATTTAAAAGCATACTAAAATGCAAAAATTGCACGTAGCAACTTCCTTATCTTTTAATAGCAAAAATAATTTAACAATAAGACAGTGAATTTAGTCATGTGGCCAGATAGAGCATCAGAGTTCCTAAATTTAATTAAAGTTGTAGTGACTTCAAACTCAGAATCCATCACTTCCACCATTTCAGTCTGGCAGGTAGTATAATGTAGTCATTATTTTTGCCCTACATATGCAGCATCTTTGTCAACATAATAGAATCTAAACTGAAATTAGAAATCTCATGTTGGGATGGATCAAATTAACCTGACAAAATCATTATGTGAGCTTACTTTTTTTTTCTGAGTCTGCACACACACGCTCTCTCTGAAGACAGAAAGCAGATATCATAAGAACTATAACTCATACATTTGAAAGCCAATACTCCCCTCTTAGAATAGCTCAGAAAAGGCTATGCAGCCCTGAGTACTGTTTATCTGGAAATGTGCAGCAAATGGCATCACACCTACATTTATGTGTCTTTGGCAAGAACTGGAACCCACTGCCGTATGTTAGACCTACTGCTTCCCTAGAAAGTTCATAGTGATCTTCTACACAGAAGAAAGACTCACATCAGTTTGCATGTTGGACAGCTTCCATTAGCCAGTAGAAAACACTGATGAGCGGAACACGACTGAAATACTACTTCTTTTAAGTGTAGAGACAGCTTTCCAGAGCTTTTCAAGGCTTTGAAATCTAAATTTGCTCCCCATAGAAGCTGTCTTTTTTCTTTTTGATGTCATCAGTACACAAAAATGTGAGTCTAATGCAGGATTAACTGATAAGAAAGGCATAATAGTAAAATATAAGCTGTCTGTATCATCTCATTGCAATCAATACAACCACATTAATTAAAAAAAAAAAATCTATTGTAAAATTTTGGTCATCAAGAAGCGTGCATACTATCAAAACCCCAAATAGTCTGTAAGATTTATTCTAACACATTCCAGGTTCTTCCTGCTCCTTATTTTTTTTTTCATTAAAAAATTACATTGAACACTCTCCACCTATAAATGTTTGATCAAACACCTATCTGTGTCCATACTAGCATTTTTGGATATGTTTTCAGCTGTCAGCTACAGAGGTGATTTCACATGTTGTCACAATTTTCACTGCAGCAGTAGAAAATCATCACCTGTTATGTAGAAACACCATTATCACATCTCATTGCAGCATTTGGAGACATACCAAGTGCTTAATTTTCTCACTTCTGAAATTTGAAGTGACAATGCTAGATTGATAAAGCTTGTGTGCCAGAAGAGGATCAAAGCAAAATAAAAATCTGGAGCTGTACTGCTCAATGGCAGAAGTTAGCATCCAACTGCGTGCCAAGGAGACATGGCTAGCTTAGACGCTTCCACCAGTCTTTTCTAGTCCACATCATTTTGACAGAGAAAAGTTGGGGAGCAATGAGGCACACAGTTATATCAGTTTTATTGTCAGGGCTGAGGGGCTAGATTCATTAGGTGAAATCTGCAGGTTGGGTAGCTGGAGATGATCAGCTTTTCAGGGCTGAGCTTTGGGCACAGCAGGACATAGGGCTGAAAAAGAGTTACTCTGTGCTCCCTCCAGTGTAAGAAGAGAAAGCACTTGGAAAATTCCTCACTTATTCAGATGCATTTTTTATCGTATTCAGAAGATCAAAGTTAAAACCCTGAGCTGATCTGAAATCAGAGTATCTTGAGCAAGACAGGCTATATTTTCCACTCTCCAAAACACACTCTTAAAGAAGAGGTGTCGTGGGAGTAAACTCATTTGTTGGCCCAGAAGCAACTATTAAGATTTGAATTTCTGCAGAAATCATGGAATTAAACTATTTGCTGAAGTTTTTTGGATGCCACATGGAAATTATTGGTTTTCTAAGGAGAATTCTGAAAATAAGAATAGCAAATAAAATTAATAATTTTTAATTTTCTCTATGCAAGTTGATCTAATTTGGTAGCTGGTGGCTGTGCATGAGGATGCAGACAAAGTTTTAAACTTACCTTTGAGTTGTGTATGTTTTGTGTGATTTTGAAAAAATAACAGAAGATTTTAAGACCAAATGGATTCTGGAGGAGCGTTACAAATAATGGAGACTGGAAGGAGTTTTGCAGGGTTTTAGGGGCCAAGGCTCTGCTATTCAAGGAAGAAATATGAAATATGAATTGTTAGACATTAGGTGCTTTTGTTTTAGAAGAAGGATGTTTTTCTGACAGCTGAATTAAAACAGGAGTTTCAATTTTTATTTTTAAATTGTTGATATCTTTATTACTGAAAATCTTATTCCGCCAGTTCAGTGGGGTCAAATGAGATGGAAATGTTAAAGAAATTAGTATCGCAACAATATAGAAAAAATTATGATCAAGTATGCCTCCTTCCCACACTCCCTACAGGCTTTCCTCCTACCAGAAAATTTAAGTTTAGGATAGTTAACAGCACTGTAGCCTCCCTTCTCTTTTCATGTAAAAGCTGCAGAGTAAGCCCAGGGACAAAGAGAAGAGCAGTGCTTCTCTTGCCAGACCCAAATGTTCCCTCCTTCCTCTGACCCTTCAGTCACGAACAGCAAATCCCCAAATCTTTCGGATTAAGGGCGAAGGAGGATATGTCGTGGTGTTCATCCTTCCATGTGAGAGGAAAGATGATTTGAGACAGCAAGAAGGCAGGGCAAACCATTTATCTGACTACTTGCTTTGATAGATTGTGTAATTAATAATTTGGTAGGAGGAATGTAGTGGTTAGCAAGCCAGAAGCACTAATGCTTTGGAAGAAACTATACATCCAAAATGAAAAGTGCATTTCATCTTGGGGACAGTTCAAGATTGCTTAATGCCATAAATAAAGATTGTTTTGTGTTTTTAGCTTAAAATGTGGCTGTTTTAAGAAGCACTTAGAATCACCATAGCCACCATTATCTGATTTCTATTAATGTTGTTGAATTATTGTCATCACTAATTATCTACATAGAAGACAGAAGAGAAGCTTTAATTAAAAAGAGTTGTTCTAACCCTTCAGTGGGTCTAAAACTTAACTGGAGGATGCAAACTGAAAATTTGAAGGCACATACAGTCAGACACAGCACTATGTAACAAATGAGCCTGGCAGGAGGAGTGATAAGAAGTCCTTCAGTACAATGCAGGAATTTGTTGGAGGTAGGTCTTGCAGGCGTAGGAAAGCTGCAGGTCAGGAATGTGGAAAAATAAGTTACCCAGAAGGCCAAGAGAAATTTATGCAATTGCAAGCTTCTTTACTTCACTTAAAAAAAAAAAAAAAATCCAAGATAATAAGTGAAAAATTTTGGTTTGATTTGGTTTTCCAGGCCCAGGATGCCTGTACCTAGTGACTGGGGGAAAGAGCAGGAGCCAGAAAGGAGATGGACACAAAACAATGTCTACTTAGACTAATTTATCTATTTTCTTCATTGTAGTCTTCATTGAGATGTCAAGGGAAGAGAATGTTTAAAATAAGGCTGGTAGGAGTGAAGAACCTGGTGGTGGGGCTGCAACTCAGATAAGCTCAACTAAGACAGAAAATATAATTTAAAAGGGGGAAGAAGCTGCTTGGTTCATCTTCCCTACATGCTTGTTGTTTACTCTTAGTCTGGAGAACTATGATCTTTACTTACAACAAAGCAAGCAACAGCCATCAGCATTTCTGGGCCCCAGATTGTTCTGAGAGAAGGTCTCAGTAGTTCTTGCTGAAGTGAAAGGTGGCTCTGCGTGGAGGGAAGACATTAAAAAAGTTACTTGGAAGCCTCATGGTGTGGGCTGTCATGTAGGAAGAGGAGATTTTTATTCCTCACTATGTTCTAATAACTGCATGTGAAGGAAGTTCTTGAACAGGACTAGATGGTTTAGGAGACTGATTAAATAAAATATGTAATTTTTGGCTTGCAACATCCAATTTAAATCTAGTCAGGAGTAAGAGAAAGCTCTTCAAAAGGCATCATGCATGAACGTGATTGATCAGTGTGTAAATAAACTGCTTCCAGTGCCCTGCATTAACTGAAACCCATGGTGACAGTCAGGATTTGCAAGATAGACATGAAAAATTACTTCTCCTTACACACCTGAGGGTGATCCATGCAGTCCAAGACTGAAACACTCCAATTCACAACAGCGGGGAGAAACTTCTGCCACCACGACTTATGTTGTTCCTTCTATAAAGACTGCTGGTTTTAATTATCACCCCTAGGAAGTCTCTCAGTTCAAAATGCTAATTTATATTTTGACAACCCTGTTGGCAGGACCCTTGTAACATGTTAAATAATATTAAATAATGTTTAAATAATGTTGTTGGCCAATGGTTGGCATGCTTGACTTATTACTAAGGCATACAGATTTAAACTCATGAAAGTTATGATGTGGGTGATCTCACTTCATTACCTTTGCTGGAGATGAGTCTGTGTCATACTCTCAGTGATACAGTGATGCACTAGCACTATAAACTGGGGGAAAAGAAGACAAAATATTTTCCTTTTCCCATCACAAAATGCCTAAGATGTGAAAGAAATGCTATGGTTGATTAGCAGCAGCAGGCAGTAAATTTGACACAACACACAGGATTTTACTGGAATCGCTCCATCTCACCTTCTCTAGGCATTGACATAAAATAACTCAAATGAGCAAATGATGTTCTATCTTTACTTAAAAAAGGAAAAAAAAAAGAAACTGTTGGAATTTGGCAGGCACTAAAACTTCCATGTTAACAGGCTGTTTGCAGAAACTGTGTTTTTTCACTGAATATTTAAATTTAAATTATTTTAAGTACTTCAGAAATTTTAACCTCATTTATCTGAAATCTCAATCTTTGATAGTTATTCTGACTTTCACAAAATTAAGACAGTAGTCTTTGTGAATGTAAAAACATATGCACTCCCTTTTTCACTGTCTTAAAAAATCAGATCTGTTGTTCAAAAACCATGGTCATGATCTCTGCATTGCATTTTCAAGTAGCTGAAAATGAATGAAAACTGACTGCAAAAAATAAAATCCATTGCATGTGCTTCATCAGCTGTTCTTTCTTAGGGGATCTTTTGGTGGGAAAATAAGTGCTCAGAGTTATTTTGTAGCCTCAGCACCTGATTTAATTGGGCAACTGGATGAAAATGGAAGGGCCCATGAGAAGGAAACAAAAGCTCCAGACCCTGAGTGAGGCTCTGCAGTGGTGTGGGCATGTGCAAGTCACGGTGTCCCCTCCTGGACACAGCACTACGTAAATCCAGAGCAGACCTCTTACTTAAAAAAGTGATTAATTAGAAAAAAGGGAAAATAATTATCCAAATCACATGAACTGAAAACTCAAACAACTAATTGCCTAAAGCTCATAGGAGAATAAATTCAAAAGACATTTCCTTGCTAAATGTTTGCCTCTAGAAACCACATGGGACTGTGAGAGGGACTGGCTGCTGCCACTGGAATAACCTGGTAAGATGACTGACAGATAGGTGCCTTAAAAAAAATATTGCTGTCTAAACGTGGCACCTTTAATATATGTCCTGAAGTACGTGTGTAAGAAGCTACACAGGAGACTTATTTGCCATGAGCACCAATCAGTTGACTGAAATTCCTCTGGCTTGCTAACAGTTTTTGAAAGGTCACTGAAAAATCCTTCTATAAAAGTGAAGGGCAGGGTCACACACTCACATGCAGACACCCAGAGTTTTATGTTTTCAGAGTTGTCACATCTCACACATTAACTCACTGCCTTACTGCCCTTCTCAGCCCCTGGTGCTATGCTGGCTGGCTGGGATTTTGCACCCACACCCGTTCCTTCCCCGTGGAATGGGAGAGCCACGGGGCTGCCCCTCCACACTGCGCTGGCACTTCAGGTCTTGGTTGTCAAAACTGTTTTCTGTTCTCTGTTTCCCAGCTCCATGTGATCCATTCTTCTTCCCTGTGACAGCTTTGCTGTGAAGCCTGGAAAAGTATTCCAGTCTCTTCTGCTTACATGGGAACTGTAGTTACCTACTTTATGCAATTCGTTGGTCTTCATTGTGTAATGCCTATCTAAAAATATATATGTAAAATAAATAATGAAATTAATCATCGCAGTTTTCATTTCCACTCTCTGCAAACATCTTTCTCCTTCTGGCACTACAAAAGCATTCTTTTATAAAGAAACTCAACATTTGGATTCTGAGTTGTTTGGAAAAATTCAAAATTGTTTCCAAGCTTCAAAGTTACATCTCTTATTTCATTGGTTTTCACTGTCAGAAATGGCAGTTGCTATCATAACACTAGTGCATGTGAATGCTGTTGAGATATCCTACTTTGATTTTATCCTTAACATGGCAAAAGAGAGCTTCTGCCTCACTGAAACATTTTATCTTATTTTTCAGCACAAATACATCCTTTTTATTTTCTTATACAATCCACTTTTAATTGCAACACAAACAGGAGATAATTTTTTACTTAAAAAAAAAGATACAAAGATAGCAGAGTACTTTGACTGCTAAGTTACTATGACCTTTCAGGAGGGACAAAAAAATTATGCCATATTTGATTTTTTTTCAAGGAAATTAAATTTGAGAATTCAGATAAAACCAGCATGATTAGTTCAAAACATGTTTTGATGAAAAATTCCCAGCTATTTCTCTATGGGAGTAAACACCTATTAGCACTGCAAATACTTAGTCATTGTGACTCTGTCATGGCTGTTGCTACAAATCACATCACAGCAAGGTGTCTTCTTTCAAAACTATTTCCAGGTTTTTTTGCTTTTGTATTGCCTTTTTTAATAAAGCTTGGATAAAACACATTCCCCTAGAAAACACTCTTATGATTTAATCTCATGCAATTATTTCCTTAATTAATCCTAATTGCATAAAAGACATGTAGTGACAGAAAGGTGTGATTGTGGGTGAGGAAGAAATTATGAGCCTGGCCATTGCACCACCCTCCTCCTACCCCTTTCCTTGGCTGTCGTGTTCTAAAAGCTCTGCCAAAGCCAGCCCAGGCAGGAGGTTTGGCGTACCAGCAGCCGTGCACTTAATGTAGACCTTCCTGGTCATTTGCAGGGCACTTGGTGTTGGTATGCTATGTTTTGAATGTGCTACAATCATATTACCCAGGACATTTTAATTCACTTGAATTCCTTTCTTTTTCCACCCTCAGTGAGCGTGCACATGTGCATTTTATACGTGCACACGCATGTACGTACATACACATACACATAGCAAGTGACACACACACACACACACACGCATGCACGCACGTGTGCACACACACCCTCCTGTATCCCTCCAGCTCTCCTCCAATTACAAAATGATAATTGTATTTGTTGGCAGTAGGTGGTCTGCAGGATAAACATAGAATATATCTGCATATAAAGTGCCTTTGAGTCATTGATCTGTATGAGTCATTTAATCGAGAGGTGCATCAGCATGTGAGGAAATGTAGGCAACATTTTACAACAAACATATTTAATATATTTATGTATCTGTAGAATTCCACTCTGTAAGGAAAATGACAAGAGAAAAGCCCTTAAATATATATATAAAATTATAAAGCTATAAGCAATAAGCAGCATAAATTTGTCCTGATTACTTTTAAGAGAATTATAAAAATCATACGTGATAGAAGAACAGCAAGTAGTATATCATGAGACTTTTGGAAAGCCATTGGATGCAATGAATTGCAAAAGGCTGCAGCAAAGTATTGATAATTGTGTTAGGTGTTTGCAGTCTCTCAATGAGAAAGTCTTGGGGAAACAAAAGGGTAAAGAGATTGCACAAATAAAAAGGATAAACTCTTCTGGGGGGGAAATCTGCAGGTAGGCTTACCCCAAGACTGGGATGCGGTCCGGACCAAGGCCAGCAGGAGTGATGGAGGGGATGGGGCACAGGTGTGATCCCCTTTACCAGTCACTTTCCTCCTCAGTCCCTAGGGATGAAGGGGACTGGAGGTGGTGCAGCTTGTTGCGGGAGAGGGCAGGGGACCTGTGATGGGAGGAGAGAAGTGGGAACAAGGAGCTGAGGCAGCTGAAGGGGAAAGTGTGCAGAAAAGAGAAGGTAAGAGGGGAAAAGAGAGGAGTAGCATAATGGTATACAAGCACTGATACCTCAAGAGAGGACTTGGTTAGGTTCCAGGGAAAGCTGTTGGTGGCTAGGAGGTGGGAAATTGTGTGGAAGAGATGCACGTGGGTGATCCCTTGGTGTAGATAACTGTCAGTATACTGCCTTCCAGCTTATGGGGGAGGAGGATGTGTTCGGGTTTATTGCCTTCAAAAATTATCTTTTATTATTATGTATAAATAATATTTTATGTCTTTCAGAACATTTGATGGGAACTTTAGTCTTCTCCTCACAGCTGGTAAAAGAAGTTAGTAAAAAGAAGTTAATTTGACACATTTGCAACCCTTCACAGACTATAATGGAAACTAAACATGAGATATCACAAGCACTTGTTTTTGTTCTCAGTTTTTGTTTTTGTTTTTAATTATTCTTGAAAAGTTGTGAGAAGCAGCTGACTGTATGGGAGCTGCTGGGAAAGAGGAGATTTGCATGCATCTTGTGATGCAGTATGGACAACTTCAGCATGGATATTTGAGGAACAACCATTCGAGCTGTAAATAACTAGAGAAAGCTCTGAGCACCTTCAGAGAGGTCAGAATGCTTGGAGGAAGGGAATACAGATGTCGGTTAATTGAATTATTGAATAAAATCAGGCTGTTGTACAATGGAAGGGAAATTTAAGCCATTCATGTCTTCTGCTCTAATAACTGTTCAAGTCCAAAGCATTGCAGGAAAAAATGAGATGTGAAAAATGAGCCAGAAAACAGCACCAAAAAATATTATACTGTCATTACGAGGATCAATTATAGGCTCTTTTTTTTGGTATATTTGGCTCACTTCTTATCATTCTATCTCAGAAAAGGATATGACAGCAATAAAAGAGGTTCACAAACAGACAAGTGGTGTTATTAGAATTACAGAAAGACTATTCTATGGAAGGAAATTGAAATATTGTTTCATTTAGAGACAAAATGAGTAAGAGGAGATATCCTATAAAGATATGCTATAAAGCAAATTTAGAGGGGGGTAAATAATATAAAGGGGGCAAATGTTATATTGTTCTCACCCTGAGCAGGAAGGCAACTAAGTAACTAAAGCAACTAAATTCAGTTAAGCTACAAAATAAATAAACTCTGCAAACAAATCTAAAGATCAGTTCAGCTGTAGAGCATGGTATCAGTAGTCCAGCAAGATTTACATGACAATTTTCTTACACCTATTTTTTTTTTAAATCTTTTTTTTTTTCTGAAATCAGTTGTAGACTTTCCTAGTTTCAGCTCCTGTGTGCCATAATAATTTGCTATTTCCTTTCTTTTAAGGATTCCTAGTCTTTCTTATGAAAAATCTCACAGTTTCTTGCTCACATTCTTCCAGCTGCTTTCATTGGGAAATGAGACTATTCATCCAAATAGAGGACAAGAGTCAGGAAAAGCTCATTATCATAGCAAAAATACTTCACAACTTGTTTTGATGAGGAAGACATAATAAATTTAAAAATATTAATAATTATATGCAGCATAAATGCCACTATTTATTTTGAATTGAAAAATGAAACAATTGTTCCTTACCCTCCTCTCCCAATTCTCTTTTTCCTCAAGGGATTTTACTGTTAGAGGAGGCATTCCTGTGGATGAATCCCGAGAGTAAAGAGGCACTTTGCTTTCTGCCACATTCTTGACTTAACCTCACCATTTGAGTTGCAGACGCAAATCTGAAAACAGGGATAGCAGATGTATTGAAATGTCACAAACAATCATTTTTTTTTTTTTTAACTTTAGTCTGTACATAGAGATCATTGGTAACATTTTTGCAGCAATATTTCTTTTGAATATATTCCATAAATATGTCTTCTAGCATCACCAGAATACATTCTGGCTCTTGGTTTATTTGCCACAATATTGTTTATAAACTCTTAAAAAAAAATCAATATATATGTATATCTATGTCATGATTTGTTTAATCATATGAACTGATTCAAGTTATCTTCAGAACTCGGCATAAGTTTAAATCTGACTCTTGACCAGGAACTTAGCGATTAGGTAGACCTCACCATTAATTTATGCAGGAAGAACCTGGTAATTTGTATGTAGGATTCGCTGCTTAGATGGTTATGCACAAAGATATTGCTTTGTTTTCTGCACCTAATAAATTTCCTCCCTCTGGCAAAATAAACTGGTGCAGCCAGTTCTGCTTTGTCTTGTGTGATAGACAATACATGGAGAGGTGATGGTTCAGCACCATCTGTGCTGATGTCCTCTCCCAGCGTAGATGGCAGGGATCCTGTGTCCAAGCTGGAGCTGCTCTGTAAGGACAAGCAACTGAGTTCACAGACTATGTGCCACTTCTGTGCCCTAAAGCCAGCAGGTACACAGAACTGTCAATATACCTCCTGTTTTGGGGTTTTCTTATGTGTGCAAGCTCAAAGCCTATGACTTTGGTGGTAGCAGTGAAGTTTTCTTCACTAGTGTTTCGTGAATTGTTCCACATAGGAATCAAACTTTGCATTCCTATGCAGAGTTGAAAAGTCAATGTTTCTGTGCCAGTGACACTGTCCTTTAGTCCCTCTCACTCTCCTTTGTAAACCTCTTTGTGCTTTTTTCCAGAATGTTTCTTACATATTGAATGCTCTCCTTTCTAATGGGTCCAGATGGATCTCTGTCCTTTCAATGTCTCTTCAAGAGGATTTAGAAGCAACCTTTCTTCACATTATTTCCTACTGGTGACCTTGGACACCTCACCCACACTGTAGGTTTTTACAGTGTCACTTAGATAAAAGCTGTCACCTAATCTCCATTAAGAGACAGCCAGAGGCTCACAGTAAAAGGAAGAAAAGAGTCTAGAAGGACACATTTCTACTCAGATAACACTGCGCTCTTGATCTTGTGCTGATGGGGGCTACATAGAGTTCATCTGGTTAAGGAGGTTCATTTAACTTGGGCAGAACATGTTTCCCCCTTGCTGCCTATGCCAATCACTCTGACATGCCAATCACTCTACTTTAGCTGTAGCTCAGACAGAGAGATTGGGTTAGAGGTGGCAGAGCCTTCAACAGTATTTTATGGTCCAACCATTGTGCCAGACTTGTTCACACCTCTATAAAGTCCAGGTCACAGTGAACTCAACAAGTAATCCATATGGCAGGTGAAAGTTGATGCACCTGGGGACTGAAGTTTTCACGTTTGTGTTTTAGAAAAGTTTTCAAAATGTCTCTCTCAACAGAGCAGTGACTTTCTCCCTAGAGATTTAACTCCATTTCCAACTTGTCTTCCTTCTGTGAGTAGCTCATGTAACTCTACTTTTAATGAAAAACAGTGTCTCAGATTGCTCCATAAGACAAATTATTTGCCCTTCCAAACTTTGCTTTGCAAAGAACTGTAAATCATAGAATCATAGAATGGTTTGGGTTGGAAGGGACCTTAAAGATCATCTAGTCCCAACCCCCCTGCCATCAGCAGGGACATCTTCCACTAGACCAGGTTGCTCAAAGCCTCATCCAGCCTGGCCTTAAACACCTCCAGGGAGGGGGCATCCACAACTTCCTTGGGCAACCTGTTCCAGTGTCTGACCACCCTCACAGTGAAGAACTTCTTCCTCATATCTAATCTAAACCTACCTTCTTTCAGCTTAAAGCCATTTCCCCTTGTTTTGTCATTAACTGCCCTTATGAAAAGTCCTTCCCCAGCTTTCTTGTAGGCCCCCTTCAGGCACTGGAAGGCCGCTATAAGATCTCCCCAGAGCCTTCTCTTTTCCAGGCTGAACAGCCCCAACTCTTTCAGCCTGTCCTCATAGGAGAGGTGCTCCAGCCCTCCAAGGAGAGGTGCTCCAGCCCTCCAAATGGTGAATACTGTGCATGAGATTTGCTAAGTACTTTCACTACAAGTATCTGCTCAGCTGTCACTAAGAAATATGAAACTTTTTGGAACTACAGTTTGATTTACTTCAAGATAGTAAATTATATAAATAAATAATTTTTAATATTGATCTCTCCTTCTTTTTTAGAAAAATCAGATTTTCCACTGCTTTCACTGAGAGTGCTAGAGGGACTGGAACAAGTGAAAAATCTGATAATATTGGACACTCTACCTATGTATCAGGATTTCAAAGTCAAGTCACTTTCACACACCTTACTTCTCTTCATCAAAAGCAAAAGACAATAAACAAGAAACATTTTTCTACCAAAAAGTTAAATGAACCAGGAGGGAACTTAGACTCCAAAACAACCAAAAAGCATCCTTTCATTGATTTATGTATTTTGACTTAAGCTCAGGGTTAAACTAAGGGATTATAACATTCACTAGAAGTATTTCAGGCAGGGACAATTTGACATGTATAACAAAAACAACACCCTCATTTCAGTCCTGGTAAAGGCTCTTCATCATAACTTGCACAACAGGCGCCTGGAGCTGGACTCAACTACATGCCCAGAACTGCTATGGTTTTACTTGACAGCTGGTCCTTAATAAATGCAGTGACTACTGAAAAGTACGTGATACTGGTTTAAGTTTGCAGGAATTTTAAGCCATGCAAAAGGAAAAGTACAATAAATCTCTTTTCAATGATACCGTGAAAAAAAAAAAATCCCTTGTCCTTTCCAGCTCTGAATACATCCAGGTCTCTCCAGCCACTGTCCTGATCCCTTTTCATAACTTTTTCAGTCTCTGTGTTTGCCTGAAAGACCTGGTTCTCATTCCAAGTTATCTAAATATTAGTTTTTATTTTCTAGTCATGCCTATGTCTCATGAAGTTAAAAACCTGAGGTCAGTGATTCCTCACCTATCAGAAGCAAACCTGTGCTAAGTGGACTTAAATAAAATATTTTATTTTGAAAATCTGTCCTGTTGTTTTGGCTAAATAGGAAAAGAGGCGATGTGCTATGGCTGCTTGTAACAGCAGAGCGATTGGATACAACAATAAAGCAAGTTCTTTTGATTCCTTTAAGTTTTGAAAATGCGGTTCTGGACATGCTGCACATTTCTCAGTCTAATTCCAGAAATCATATGAAAATAAATCTCTAGCCTAGCTTACAGCACTAACTCACTTTAAACTTATTAATGTAACTACGTAGATGAATATGAAAAGTAAAAATCAATTTAATTCACAAAAACTGTTAGAAAATCCCAGAACAGAATTAGATTGATTCATGTGAGGGGACATGAAAGGCTGTGATTTAACTTGTTTAGATTTAATTAGAGGTGGCACTAAACCCCATGAGCCCAACAAGCCATAGTGAATCCCTAAGAGTCCCTGAAGGGCTATGAAATGAGAGAGGAAGTATGTGGGATAATTTTGCTATCTCTGTTTCTTGGTCAAAGGACATGTCATCCCTCATAAATAACATATAAAGCATCAGCTTATTGCAAGGTAGCACATGATGGTGAAATCACATGGCACCCAAGTTGTGTTTTCTGCCCATGAAGGAAGAGTAGAGAAAGATTTTCCACCAACACACATGCTATGCAGCGGATATCCATCCAATGTAGCAGCTGCCCTCCAAGGTGGCTGGACACAGCCCCTCAGTGCCCTGCTCAGGACATGAAGCACATTCAGGTGTGTTCATGAGGGTATGAAATTCCAGAAAATCTGTGGTATAGCAATTTGAACAACTTTGAGACCTTTCCTTGCTTTGGATATGTATAATGCAAATGTATAGCTGCTTATATTATTGATATTTGCCTCATTTTATTGGCTGTGTTTTCATTTGATATCCATTAACTTTTAAAATCAGAAAAATGGAGGGAAAAAGTCAAATGGATGTAGGAAACAATATGTGTTTATTTCAGACCCAGTTCCTGGTGTCTGGATTTAAGTGCTAGGAACAACTCTTTATCAATACCATGTCTGAATATTTAAAAAAATCCTTCAAACCTTTAACCAATATACTCCCAGTTAAGAAAAAAAAAAAAAAAAAAAAGGGAAAAGTCTTTTAACAAACATATCATTGGGATACTATGAAACCAGTCTTATTGTTGTATCTATTTCAAAGAGCTCTGCAGTCTGTGGATTAATCTTTGACATCTAGTTTTTCTTTCTCATAACACACTAGTCTTATGTTTATTGAGTAGACCTTAAAAAAATCAAAAAAGAAACCAAAACCCAGGAATCACAACATAGCCCAGATAGCACACCAAGGAAGGGCTCATGGGTTTCTAGAGAACAGAAACCCAAGATTTTTTAGAAGAATTCATGGCCCATTATGAAGTACTCAAGGCAGACAACTATAAGCCATTTTCCAGAATAGCTTTGTTCCTTTTTTTTAACCAAAGACCACATTTTTGGGGGCTCTCAAGGTGCAAAAACTGCTTATTTGGTGCTTCCATCTGTCTGTTCAATGAATTATGCTTTGTGAAAAGTTTAAAGCAAAGTTTGAAAGCCCGCTTTCAAAGCCAGGAAGAATGAGTAAAGCCAGGCACTGCTGTTACTCATGTGAGTATTCTGACTCACATTTTAAGTGAATTCCACTTTTATTAGAAATCAATAGTAAATAACTGGCTATGCTCACAGCTTTGACATAATCAAGCTGCTGAGAATACTGATTTCTTTGCCTTTTCATAATGAAAATGTTGAATTTTAGGAATTTTTATGGTCAGATACTGTCTTGATCAGAACACTACATCATGTTTTGGTCTTTTAACACTGCTGAAATTCCACTGAATCCACAGGGATTTTTGTCAATATTAAATCCCTTCAGGATCAGTATTAATTTTATCTTTAGACTTTGACAGCTACCAACCTGTAAAATCTTGATGCACTGTACAGTATTTGGGTTAATTTTGCCTTGCAACCATTGTAATTTTCAGGTTTAGCACAGGCCAACACGCAATCTATCTACTTGTTTTAGTTTTGCCCCATTTGATGTTGGAATTGGTGCTGAAAACAAAATAAAAGTAAAGAAGCTGCAGAGCTGCTGTGTCCCATGCATGGAAGGGGAGGCTGGACCACAACCCGGCTCTGCAGGGCTGGTCCAATGTAGGCAGACCGAGGGAGTAGCCCAAACTCAGTGCCCCGGCAAAACTTTTGAGTCGACTGAGGAAAGAAGACAGAAAAACAAAACCAAAGTGAAACAACTTTCCATTCTAGATTTTTGAAAGATAAAATAGGTATTCCAGCGGAATCATAACCCGGTAACTGCAGAGAGAGCTCATAAATGTTAAGAATCAAGTTCCAAGATTTTGCTTTGCAGAGTAGATGAGAAAGCTCAGTTGTAGTTGCACAGAAGAAACATCAAACCTGCAAATTATAGCAGCGAAAGATAAATGACCCTCTCAAACATAGTAGTATCCCAGCAATGCTAGTCCAATATTAGTGCAGTGCTGCTTTTGTTGAAGAGATAAAATAAATGTGCTTCATCCTAGATCTTACTTGGGAACTTTAGCAACTTTTGAAAAATAACATACCATTTGGGCTGAAGTATTTTATAGCTATTCTCTTCAAGATAACTTGAAGCACAGACAAAAAAGGAATTATTTCATCTCAGCATGTACTTATACACTACACTAGGTATAAATGCACAGAAATTTAAGAAAGAAAAATAAAAATCATGACTATGACTTAAATAAAGTAAATAGATTCTAAAATTTCACACCCGAGGCTGCATCTGCAGTCATTTATTGCACGGATGCATTTTAATTTTACTTCTGAAAGCATAAGTAATTGGTGTTTTTACAGGGAGCATATGTATTTATTAGACAATGGGTTTACTAGAAACACCAAAGCTCTTGTTCTCTATATTTGAGCTAGTCTATGATAGTCTGTTTAACACTGAATTTGCTTCAGTCTTACAAATACTACCTTCCTCCTGAAGACAGTAAAATGAAAGGAGAAGTTTCCTTGCTACAAATACAGATAGAGCATTCTAAAATGGAAAATGTTTGGACATTTCTGGAGAATGGAGATGAGTTTTCTAGATACACTCAGTATTCTGTTGGAAGAAATGGGAAAAAAAGATTTTGCATAGGATCGACTGATTTCAAACTGACTCAAATATTTAATAATAGACATCTGCAGCTTTGTAAATCAGATATGTTTTTATGACACATTTGCAAATAGGATTTCCAGACCACATTTGGACAGGGTCCCCCAGATGAAAGAGGAGTAGTGAAATTCTAAATTGGCTAGCCCAGAAAGAAAGGCTTATTTTTCTCCCTCCTGTTTTTCTGTCACAAAATGAAATTGAATCAGTAGTGTTAGGTTTATGGTTGAACTTGCTGATCTTAAATGTCTTTTCCAACGGCTATGATTCTGTGATGCTGTGAAAGCTGACAGAATTTCTTTTTTTGATCCAGGAAGTTTTCCATTCAGAGTGGTTTGCTCTCTTAATGACACATCCATATTTTTCTATGAAGTATTCCATAAAATGTTTCACTTTGTCAAAAATTTCTGTTTATAGCTATATTGACTTAATATCAAATAAGTGCTTCCTCTCCATTGACTAATATATGAAATGTCAGATACCTAGACTACTTGGTGAATTTGTTAATATTTTTTCTTTTAATTCTTTTTCCTAGATAAAATAAATAATTGAAAAAAATTATTATTTACAACCTTGATTAAATGTTTCCTCTGCAATAGACAAATACTCAAAAATACAACTGCAAATACAAAACATACTATTTGTTAGGCTTATGCTGCACAAGAATCAATGTTAATTGATTGTCTCCATCCTGTTTCCTGTTATGTAGTTGCTAGGTTAACTGCTAGGTAGTAATGTGAGCAATGAAGAAGCTTTGCATTAGCAGTGGGAAAATTAGTGCTGTTCAGTCTCCATTTGCACCTTCAGGAAGCATCTTTTCCCACTGACCTGATTGCCTAATGCATGTTAAACACACTTCTGAAAATAAACCTGGAAAAAAATATCCTAGGGATGTTAGTATAGATATTATTGCATGAACAAATTTTAATTGTGGTTCTTGGTCTGAGAGATCCCCATAACTGGCTCTGTCTGATCTACCAAAAGCATCACATTATGAATGAGGGACGTTACCTCCACCAACACCATGAAGATATGCTTCTGCAGCTGCTGGTGTGATGTACCACGTGGCTATGGAACAAGTCTCAGCTGCAGAATCCATTTGCACACATTTGGTCGTGCTGGAAACTAAAGATGCAGAGATGAAGTTTTTAGGAGAATACGAACTGACTAATTGTCCCTACTTAAATGATTGACAAGGATACAACAGTAACATTCCTTGCATACAGAACCACTGTGGTGTCCTTTGCAGTAATAACAACAGCATCCCTCCTACTTCACTGTTTATCAACTCCTTCAAATGGCAACTATGGGCTGTTAAAGTCAAGCTGCAAAAATTGTACAGGTTCCAATGGAATAGTTATTTACCCTGCTTCATTACTTCATTGTTGACTTTGTCTGAGAGATTTCATTCTTGCAGGTGGCCAAGTTCACCAGTCCTGAGGTCCCTGTGCAAGCCAGGAGGCACCAAATGCTCAAGATCTCCTGCTACATAGCCAGAAATAAGGTCTTACATCATATGCTGCTCCTCAATGTCCATGCAACATTAATTGCACATAGAGCAAGACTATTGAAATAATTTTAAATGAGATCTATTCAGTGAGAAACACCATATGGCACCCACCTTTACTTCTCATAACTTCAGACCTTGCAAGGAGACTATGGCAGCCTGGTGCAGCTGCTGCCCCAGAGTATGGGAAGCAGTCAGAAATACAGATCTTGGGGAGAAACCTGATGTCTGAGTTACTGGGAATGTCCAGATAAACCCTTATATTGTAGTCCCAAACCGTAAACCTGACCTGGGAAAATTTAATAGGAGTGCCACCAAATAGTCATAAGGAGAGAGCTGGTTTGTTTCCTGTTTTCCCTCAAATCCATAGTTGTCTCTCCTAGAACAAAGCTGTAAGATTTAGCAAAATATTTGGGAGCTCAGAGCACAGCAGTTTCTCAGACTTCTCCCAAGCCCTTCTCACACTGAGTGCCTGGTCTGATACCCATGCTTGGAGAGCAGAGCCTGGCACAGTGTTCACCTGCAGTTATTGCTCTTCTCAGCCCTCCTCTACCAGGCTTTTTTTAGTGTGCAAAAAGGAAATGTTATTCAAGGAAATTGAAGCTGGAATGGAAGATCAATGAATGACAGTTGTGAACTTCTACATCCAGGACAATTTGGACCTTCAGTTTTCTTTCAACTTATTCCTTGTTATACCTGACAAACATTTGTTTCCTAGTTAAGCAGTGCTTAACTGCCTTGGACTTCCACTAACTTCTAGGATTGTATTTTTTGCAGATGAACAGAAAGCAAATCTTCTACATGGTTGCCTATACGATAGGGGAAAAAAAGTAGCCCAGCTGAGCTATGATAGAGAAAAATCATTAACAGATCTACTTTAAAATTAGAACAGCTATTTCTATTTTGTGATTTCTGACACCTACTCAGTTTTATTTTCCCCTATACAGGCACAGAAGTTTGCCAGAGAGGCAGCTGGTATAAGGAGTTATTTGTGTGGAAATACAAACAAATTCTGCTCAATTCATTCTGCATGCTTATTTTCCTTTGATCCTTTACTGTATATTATTTTAGGTCAGTCACCACTCAAGCCACTCTGATTACAATAACTGAAGGAGTCCACATGTGTTTATTATTTAAATTCCCATAATCTGTGTAAGTAAAAACACATAAGGAAAAAATGACCCATAACATAAAGTAATAAGATGGAAGGCAAAATGAGCAACATTCAGTGAAGCTTTTGGAGCAAAATATTTAAAACTAAATCAAAATCTAATTAATAAAGAGATACTAGAAGAAATGTTGGTACCAAAATAACTACAAATAGGATAGGAAAAGCTGGACAAATTTGAGCATTACAAAGCCTGTGTGATATTGGGTACCTCTATAACATTTCATCAGTTCCAAGACAGCAGGTAAAAGATTGAGCCTGGGTCACATCCCATCACAACACAGCAGTGATTGAAGAGACAATATTAGGTCTGTGAATAAGGAATAAGAAGCTTGGGAAAAAGAAAAAAAAAAAAAAAAGACTAAGAGAACTGAGATCATTTGACTACTTCTTTACATGGGGATAATGCTGTCCCCCATGTCTCAGTGACAACAAAGACAGTGATAGATACACAGGAATAAAAAGAGCATCAAGGTGTAAAACTTAGTAAGAGAAAAAAAAAAAAAAAAAAGACAATTACCATAGTAAGGGCTGTAATTTAAGACGTTTTAATATCATCCAAATGAATGTATGTTATGAGGACTGAATTTCAGAGATAAGAGAAGAACTGCAGTGACACTGCAACAAATGGGGAAGAACAGTATCCATTAATGATTAGCAACTCAGCATCCCACTGTTCTGCTTTACTGTTGCGCCTCTAAACAAATGAGTCACAGGAAAACCTCAGACAAGAACATTGCTTCATTGAAAAATTCAATCCTTTCTTCTCAACCTGCATCATTTCCTTCTGCCCTTCTCCATCAGTCTCTTTGATTTTCAGTTAGAAAATACAGGGACTCTCATTTGGTTTTGAAAATTTGTAATACTTAACCGCAACTTTAAAAAAAGTAAAAATATGTATGTTTCAAATGGATCACAAAGGAGGGATCTTTGTCAGGCATTATTATGTGCAACCTTGCACTAGACTGTTGGCTGAAAGAGGAGATAAATTTTGTTTTAAAACATTTTTTTTTTCCTTACTATTCTGTCTTACATCCGGCACACATATATGATGCAGAATGAATGCACACATGCTGTGGGAGGTGACAGTAATTGTTATTTTGTTCTTAGGATCAGTAGTATAAAAATCATGAAGTACGTGTCAGTAATACATTTGGGCTCCAAGGCATACTTTTTAATCTAGAAAGAACCAAATGCCAATTAAATGGAAATGAAGCAATTGCTTAATTTCTCAACTTGCTAATGGTCTTATAAAATTTCTTGTGGCCCTTGTTGGCTTAAAGATTGTATCAAGAATGAAAAAAGCCACAATGTTACCATGACCTTTAGCAGGCACAACCACTGAATTTCTTATCAATAATGTATCAGGAAAAAAATATCTCTTCATTAATCTAAGATACAGCAATTTAAGTGCATATAAAAAGGAAAAAAAATACAGTGAAAAGTACATCATGATCAGTTATGTTGTTTTTTTAATAAGTCATGTAACAAAATGGTTTGACAGTGATAAATAGCTACCATTAGAGTACAAAGTGACTGTAAGAAAATCCTTTACAGTTAAAAGTAATTAGCACATTTCTGACACTTTCAGATATACAAGTTGATGATAACTCAATTTTCCAGCATTTTGTTTCCTATTTTCAAATCCCTATCCTAAAAATACTTTGAAAGAGACTTGATTCCAGGTACTTGGCTAATATAGTAGTGCCAGGGCTCAACCCTGGTAGGCAGCTCAGCCCCACACAGCCCTTTGCTCATTCCCCCATTCAGTGGGATGGGGGAGAGAATCAGAAGAGCAAAAGTGAGAAAACTCATGAGTTGAGATATAGTTTAATAAAACATAAAAAAGAACAAAAACCAACCAACCAAACAAAAAAGAGATAAAGAACCAAAACTAAGAAAACAAGTGATGTAAAAAAATCCCAGTTGCTCACCACCAACCAATGTATGCCCAGAAGCCCCAGCCAGCCCCTCTCCCTTCCCAGTTTTATTGCTGAGCAGGGTGCCATGTCCTGTGGAATATCCCTTTGGTCACTTGGGGTCAGCTGGTCTCAGCTGTGTCCCCTCCCAACTTCTTGGGCATCCCCAGCCTACGTGCTGGCAGGGTAGTGTGAGAAACAAATAAAAGACCTTGACACTTTGTAAGCACTATTCAGTAATAACTGAAACATCAGTGTGTTATCAACAATATTTTGGTCACAAATCCAGAACAGCACCACAAGAACTACTATGAAGAAAATTAACTCTATCCCAGTGAAAACCACTGCATACATACAGGTTGTCTGTATCATAAGATGCTCTAATAAATCCCTGCTTATAATCTATTAGGGTTACAGTTTCCTTTTTCCTAAAGACAGTTGTCCCAGTTTTCTCTTCACTTACAAAGTTCTGTTCAGGAGTAACTTTACAGAAGACCAGAATGAAAAGCAAGATAAAGTTGGTGTATGATCAGATTCAGGTGTCTTTGTTTCTCTGAAGATACAAAAAATATAATGTCTAAACAAAATGCAGCTCTAATCCTTTTCCTGTGAATTCAGCAGTTAGCCTCTACCTTACAACCCAAAGGCAGCAATTGCCACAGAGAGGAGATGAGCATAGGCAAAGAGACAACATGTACCTAAGCTCGTATGGCAGCTTGCGTGACTACGTTTACTTCCATTCATTTGGGGCTTCATTTGATACCATAATCAATGGGAAACTATGTTCTTAAATGTGAAAGCCCCTTTGGTTACTAAGGCTGCCTGCAGGAGTGAGAAAGCCTGTGCTGCCTTTGAGGGAGGCATCCAGTTCTGGGGCCTCTGGAAGGTCTGGGTCCCCAACAACAAAGGGAACTCAGTCTGGGCTGTGGCAGGGGGTCCAGGGTCTGAATTAAAGCTGAGCTGCTGGACAAACCTCCCCTTTTAGTTGACTTTTAATGTTAGTAAAATAAAAAGTAAAGCAGAATAAAGACAATTTCTTCCCCTTAGGAGGGGTGTGGAGGTGTCCTTATGGCATTATCTGCTTGAAGAGGCATGTGCAAAATATGTGTGACTGTGCTGATCTGAGGATGCCACACCAAAACTAGCAAAAATTGAACTGTTCCCTTGGAGGGTGAATTTTTTGTTTGATTGTTCTGTTCCTGGAATACACTCAAGTTTACATTATCGGGTTTTCCATCCACATACAGACTGTGTGTCTCCCCTTTCACAATTTTATTCAGAGGTTTCTAACTTGTGAGCACAGTAAATTATAGGGATTCAGAGGAGAGGGTGGATGCATTTCCATTCTTCAGGGGACTGAAATAGCAAAGGACAGCTCTGGTTAGAAAAGCTGCAGATAGAGCCAGACTTCGTGTTAAAGGCACATAAAATTGTGCCAAGAGGACAGGAAGGTTTTTTAATGAGATAGTCAAGTTGCTGCAAGGTTGTAATTAAAAACAATGAGGGAATCTGCTTTACCAGTTGGCTAATATATACCTGATTAGATTATTGTTGTTTACTGAATTTTGAAACCTTTAAAGACAAGTTCCTTAGGTTTTTGTTTGTTGTTTGTTTTTTTTTTAAATGCCTTTACAATGTGAAATGATGTAATAGGCTGATGGAAAGCATCACAGAAGGAAAGAAATGAAGTTCATCTTATTACAGTATCTAAATAAGAATGGCTGCAATGTATGCATGAAAATCAGGGAGTCAAATTATAAATCCATATCAATATTGGAAACAACTTAGTCCTAAAAGCTCGAATCTTAGAAGTGAAATATATCAATTGTTTAGCTGCAAAATGTTTCAGTGCTACTAAACAGGTAGCAACAAACCCAGGCAATCTTCAACCAAATAATTATTTTCACTGAATTCAGTGGGACTAGTCTCCTCCTGTTTGTTCTAGGGCATCTAGAACAGATCAAGAACAATATTATGCCATGAAGAAATATTGGAACATATAGTAAATGAAATCTGTGTGAACATGGGGATAGCACAGCAGGCTAAAAATAACTTCCATGCTGTGACTTGTAACAGATCCAAGTGATAATAACCTTAATTTTTTTCTGTTTCTTTGAGGTTTAGTAGCTTTAGTGCCATACTGGAGCACCAAGTGATTGTTGTGCAGGGAGAATCTTAACAACACTTTCTGAATATCTTCCAGAAGCAAATGAACAATTTTTTAGAGACAGCCCATCCGCATGTTGATCCAACATGCATGACAAAATGCAGAGATGTGTATTTACAGATGTATCAGGCCTTGGAAAAAAAGATATAAATAATAGTCTCCAATGGTTTAGGTAACTCATCACGGTATCCCACTATATATTGAATTCCATCCCTGCACAATGAATGACAACCATCACACATTGTTTTAAATGAGGCCAGCTTGTGTTACTGCAGAAGGTAATTAAGTTTTATCACATAGTTGTCTTTAATTTCGAAAAATATACACTGTGCTTTTAACATTTTAAGGTTATTTATAAAATACACTATGAAGGTTTGGGGTTGGTTCTTAAAGTGTTTTTTTTTTTTCTCTCCAAAATGACTCTTCTCTTTAGGTCTAATAAAAAATATTTCGATATCTATATAGAGGTAGCATTAGGAATGGCCTGGTCACAAAGGGCGCCAGATTTGCTAGTAACGGCCTTGTATGTCTGAGTTTTGGAAAGAGCTTGGAAGAGTTGGAGATGCATTTGGAAAGTCATCTTATTAAAAACCCTCATCAGCATTCTCTGTTCTTTGTGGCATCCCACTGTGAGCACTAAGCCAACACTGTGCAAATACATCAACCTAAATTACCATTTGTCTTAAATATACTCTGAGTTTTTGACCTTTGTATTTGCCTTGTAGCTTTTCTAATCTTTGCATTAGATTTAGTGTGTTTATAAAAGGATTTAGATAGTTAAGTATCTTCGAGGACCTTGTGGAAGAGATGTTGATAAATACTGATTTATTTTCTTCTATAATCCCACCATGCATATTTTACCTATATCACTGAAACAGTCTACAGAACTTACACAGCTTCAGAACTATGTGTGAGATACTTCAGAGCTACAAAAATGAGATAGTCTTGTGGAAAACACATCATTAGAAATCCCAAACTTTAAAAAATGGTGATTAACCGTATTCAAGATGCTTGTTTATTTCTCTTTCAGAGAATAAAATTAAGCATGGCCTCTGTTGTCAGGAAAAGGCAGAAGATGAGAACTATATACTTTCTCAGTTGATGATGCTGGAAGAATTTTGAGATACAGATGAAAGCTGGCAGTGAATAAATAGAAAGATAGTTTTCTGAACAAATGAATCTGTTTTGATTTTGTGCAGAATACGGTTGAGGGAGTTAACGCATCTACTCTGCGTTGGGATAACATGTCCAGTTCTCAGCCTGAAGCAAGTTTGTTCTTGAGAACGAATTGTCTACTTACTGCTGCAAAATTTAGGGAGACCCAATGTTGTTTTCCAGATGGATACTGAAGAGATGGTTTGGGTTAAGCCCCAGTGATTGTGGTGGGAGTGCTCTGGGGATCTGGTGCCCTGATTAGCCAGGACATCACCGCCACAGCTGCCCTCTCTAGCTACCAGTGCAACAGCAGCACTTTTCTGATAAATTGAAAATAACCTCACCTCCACCTATGGCCCTCCTTAAAAAATAATTCTGACAGTAGCTGGATTACAGAGAAGACAAGAGTGCATCACCAGCTGTAGGCAGCTAACCAGCTCCCTGTATGCTCAAGAGGTTGGTGGCTTTGGGATGAAAGGCTGGAGTCCAGACCTGGCTCATGAGACGCCTGCATGATGGATCTGGTAAATGAATCTGTCTGTAAGCACGCAACTTTATTATACTAGGCCCCAGCTTATTTAATTTGTGAAATCCAACTAAATCACAAACCCAGACAGTGTGATAAAATTCATAGCACTACATTAATTTCTGGCATTATTTCTTTTATTGGGTTTACTGTGACTGATTGCTATTTACTGCATGACTGCAGTCATATATGAAGATATATGAAGCTATTTTCACTCACGTATATGTCTCAATAGTGTATTGGCTCATTGCAAGCAAAACAACTGTAAAATAAAATTATTCATAGATATAGGAGACTCATTTAGCAAAGATCTGTCTGGAAAGAAGATCCCTGTGTGATATTTTTTGTCAGTTAGCAAACAGGAGCTTGAATGGATTTCCAATAACATGGAGTTCAGTAGGAGGTATTTTGTGAAAGGAATGGGTAATAAGATAATAAAATTTATCTTCTTGTTACTGGTTCACATTTTCCTCCTCTCGCTTAATTCCCTTTTGTGTAATTTTCTAGTCTTGCTAACTAAAAACATAAGTTTCAGTATTTAATAGTGTGGATACTGAAAGACAATTCATTTGAATAGTCAGAAAACCACCAGCTGTTAGAAGCCTACACCCATATTTATCTACTCTTTGCAGTCTCCTCTGATTGTTTAAATGTGCAAGTTAAACTATCTGGTTTCGCCCTTGTGTATCTATTTGCTCTGTTTCTTGAGTTAAAGGGTTTTCTTTTTCCTAGAGGTGTACTCTCAAAGTTAGGTTTAACAAACATATCTTTTGGTTACAAATGTAATTTCATAATTCACTATCAATACTTTAAGCCCTTAGTGGGCTTGAGTGTTCAGAAATGAGACTCTGAAATATTAAGAGACTGATGTCTAAGTATAATAAAAAGAGAGCTTCAGTTAAAAAAGAAACAATCTTTCTCCTCTCTTGGTATTCAACTTATTGAATCAAGTGGAGAGAAAGTTACAGATGAATCAAATTAATATTCTCACTCAGTCCAGGGCAGTGAAGCCAGTTCTGATGAAAAAATTTCCAGATTTTTTTTTTTTTTTTTTTTTAAGGGCATTAGGTCAGGCACTATTTCCTTTTTATCTATATAAAAAAGAAGATATCCAAAGTCCAGAAGAGTCAAAATCATAAAAAGTTTGGCAATGGACTATCACTTACACTACAAACATCTTTAAAAGTTTTACTTATTTGGTGAAAAAAGGTCCATACCGTATTGTATGTAGATTTGTCCATCAAAAAATTTCAAGGTGGTGGAAGAGAATGTGATTAAATGCATTGCAGCTGCCAATCCTCAGTACCCATTCCATCTGTTTATGCTGTATTAAAGCAAATGGAGCATATGTTTGCTATCCATACAAAGTCTACTGTCTATGTAATACATGTTTTTCCTAAAAGGTAATGATAATTTTCGAAGTTAATTTAATTTAATTTAATTTCTCTAACGTTGGATTATGTGCAAAAGACTTCATTATACCTTTTGAACACAATGTCTAGCTGGTGTTTATCAATGCAATATTTTTGAAAATGAAGGCATTAATTTGATATCCTTTTGTTTTGAAGTGGTTTTCATCTGCACTTGGTGGTGGAAATGGGAAACATTCCTAACAGCTGTTCGTATTTTATGTTAGTATATACCATAGTATGTTGTGCACTCATCCCAGTGCACGTATTTATTGTGCATAGTAGGTGATTCTGTCATTCTTTCTCACAACTATTATCTTACTCTCTGATCTTTTTTGATCAAAAGCAATGGGAATTCTGCTGTTGACCCTAGGCAAAGCTGCAATCAAGTCTTTGTTCAGCAGGCAACGCTACTGTTTTAACTCAAATCACTTGCAGGTCATGGTACTACTCAGCATGAATCAGATAAAATAAAGCCATAGGTCCCCTTTTTACATAAGGGAGTACAATAAAGCAGAGAAAACAAACTATCTGAACCTCTCTCTGCAAACTATCTTGACATCAAGTCCATTTCTGTTATGGACACACAACTTTTTCACTGTGAAATATGTTTACCCTAGAATAATATATTAATATTTATATTCCAAAAATGCAAGACCTGCAGTAGGATAACTACTACCTTTTCTTAGGCTAAACTTAAGCTATTTTCACATGTCACAAGGTCATCATCTTTCACGGTCATTCTTTAAATATGTGCCTATATCTTTTATTTTCTCCACACTTTTTTTCCCTATCTATGAAATTTCTTCTCTTTCATTTCCTACACTTCCATTTGCTCCTTGACATTACCTTATTTCCCATCTCCAGTTCTTTTGCACCTTTTCATTTGCTTTCCATTTCTTCAATGACGTTCTTCATCCCTACTCTTTGTTGTTATTTTTCTTACTCCTGTGATCTCTTTCCCCGGCCCTTGATTGTTCAGTCTTTCTCAGACATCTTCTTAGACACCATTTAATTTTCTACTTCTGTTCTCTGAGAAGATAGTCCTCTCCTTTTTAATTATTGCTTTTTCCATCCCAATTGGTGCACCTTTAAATTTGCTGTTCACTTTTTGATGTTGCAGTAAGTTTTACCTGATCCACTTTTATATTTTTCCTCCAATACTGCCTTTCCACTTCCCCTTCATTTAGTCTATTCTATCTGTTGTCTGTGGTCTACCTTATTCTAACTTATTTTGCACTTCCACTACCACTTTATTTCACTTGATCCTCTTCCATCTTGCTCTGTTTCCCAGAGGAACATGGAAGGTGAACCTGTCATTGAAATGGCACAATAGAGGCAGATAGAGTTGATTAATTCTCTCCCACCCCTCTTCCATTCTTCTGCAAGTCACTCTGCTCAGAGAAGTGTGACAGAAAGGTTGGAAGATATGAAATTACATTTTGAAGTGTGATCACTAATGTGCTTCAGAGTACATAGTTATTACAGTTTTGATTGCTCTTCTGAGGAAGAAGAACTCTTACAGAGAGACTGGGGCTGTTGGGTTCTCCTGAAAATCTAGCCAAGACTAAAATCCAGTTACTACAAGAATAGTGTCAGAACATGCACACACATAATATGACTAATTACAAAGAATTTACAATGAAAAAAGTACCTCAAAACCCAGACTAAAAGACTGGGGAATAAAATGGACATAAGAGTTGAATGAGTATTTGCATTATGTTCTTATCTAGGATTTAGCTAGAAAGCTTATTCTTTCATGGTTTTCCACAGTGAAAATACATCCAAATGAAATTTGTAAATTCTAAGAAGGTCATATTAATTTTACATAAATAACTGAGTTTTGGATAATTACTCAGATTGAATCAAAGTAGTAACTGCTTCAGAATTCTCCCTCCCTAATAGAGAAGTTTTTGATAGTTAAGGTGAAGCAATCTGAGCTCACACAAAACAGTTTCTCGAGAACAAGTGTGGAATAGGCAGCAAAATATTCCTTTACAAAGCAGGTGCATTAATAGATTTTGTGTTCATCTGAACAACTAAATTAGTACAAGATGTCAGTGGTAACCACTGGGTATCCTAGTTCAGGAAAAAGAAGCAACCCAAGAGTCCACTCCCTGCTCTCTTACATGTCAGATGTAGTTTTGTCATTCCAGATTAAAACATGAGGCTTCTCTTTTACCTCTGAGCCCACATTTCATTATTGCTCATGCACTGTGAAGCCCTCTGGAAAATTTCAATTGGGGAATAGATATTTCTGCTAAGGCTATAATCCTTGCATGACACAGCTGCTAAAAACCACCATTTGTGACAGCGTGCCAATTATTTTCCAGGTGCCATGGTAACAAAGTAGAAGAGGAGCCTGCTCCTCCCCTGGCCCTGAATCCCTGAAGGCGTGATCCTTCAGGCTACCTTGGGGCTGACTTGGGAGATCCAAGCAGAATGCAAATGTGTTGAAGCAAACCACTCTCTAAAAAGTAGCAGGGGATTACTTTCTATTACTTATGTGTTTAACAACATTCAAAGTTTTAGTTTTGCATGGAATACTCTTCTGAATTTAGACATAAATTGGTACTCTGGCCATGTAAACATTACTGTGTTTACCTTTTGCTCCAAGACATGACCTGCTCCACTATGTGTCACTTTGCAGCATGTTTGATTTGTGCAGTTGTATCAAACAAATCCTTGCAAACTGGGGTTATTTGCCAGCCCAAATTTCTGCTTAGGACTTTTATTTATTTGGGAGTCAAAATGTCTGCTTAGGACTTTTATTTATGAGTCAAGAATACATTGGTGTATGAGCTAAAGCTGTTTAAATTAGCTTACTAAAGGCGGTTTATTTTGCTTTGTTTTGTTTTTAGCTCTGTATTTCCCTCATATCAACAGGTGTAGTCAAAACATAATACATTTTTCAGAAATACAGATTCACTAATGGCAGGTGCCTTTAGCTCACCTCCCCTGATTGCCTGCCACAGACAACATAATCTCCCCACACTGGCTCTGGCTTGAGCTTGGTAATTGTTTTTGACTGACTCACATCTGCTGGCAAGGCATGTGGGACTGAAAAGGTAAATCCAGTGCCAAATTATGTAGTAGATTAAATGTATGAGTCTTTTACCTCCTGAGACTTAATTTAGACTTTGATTCTGAAATAAGAAATGTACCAAATAAAGGCATTTATAAATTGTTGGAGAGAGAGGAATGGATGACATACAGGCAGGATGGTGCACAAGTTTTGTGGATTCTGGATTTAGTATGCCATTGCCTTTAACTAACTAACAGAAAAGTAACAGACAGACTTCGAAAGATGTTCAAAGCAGCTCACATATCACCAAGCTTTTTTAGTTTCTTTATGTCCAAATACAAGTAAATGACAGATGAGGGTTGTGGTTTGTTTTTTGTGGGGTTTTTTTTGTTGTCGTTTTTCCCTACTTGTATTGTATGTGGTGAATGGGAATGGGAATGAAAGAAAATCATTATCAGTAAGGTTATCTTGTTGGATTTTATCACCCACTTGGGATATAAGAGGAGGCTCATGGTCCTGTGAGTGAGACGTTGTGCATTCAGACATCCTCTGGTAGTCTCGGTATATCCCACACTTTTGGTCAGAGAAGGATCCTTACTTTCATATATATCTTTGGGTATTTTTTAAATAGTGCAGAATCTCTTTTGTTTCCATCTTTTGCCCCAGATCCTTTCCAGTATAATCCCTGTTTTACTTGGGAATGCAAATACCTGTGTAGAGTTTTGCAGGTAGACAGGATGGTGACAGCAATGTGATCTAATTTAGAGCGTTTCAGCTGGAGTACTGGGTCCTGAATAAAAGCATCCATACCTCCTAGATTGTTCATGCAATCGTTCAATTTAGTTTGCATGATCAAGACTCCCTGAGCAGGCTGGAAATTACAGCCTGCAAGATGTAGTGATTGAGAAAAATGCCACTTCTATTGTTTAGCACACCATTAATTCAGTGCTTTGAATTCTTTTTCAAAAAGAGTAGAGACTTGCAAAGGCTATTTTCTCAGTTTGCATATTTGGTCCTGATTTTCAGAAATTTCAATTTACTCAGGAAAAAGCAAATGTGAACATTTCATTTTTCAGTCATAGCAGATAGGTACTATCTTAGGGAAATATTCTTAAACATTTTAGACTTTGACCTGCCCATAAATTTACCCAAACATATAATAAAAGAATAAAAACAATAATTACTGGGGAAAGTTACTGTTGGTTTATCTTCTGTGTTTCCTGGGATACCAGTGGTTTCTCTATACTGATTCTGCCTGACTTTTTTCCAGAGTTTCTATTTGTAAAAGGGCTTTTGGAGTAATGGTTTTGGGTGCTGCCACCTTCTCATAGGCACTAGACCAGCAAGGGAAGGGGAAAGCGGAACAGGAAGTGTTCCAGCATGCTCCAGCTTCTGGAAGGCCTGAAGCAGTTTGCAGCAGATGTGAATAAAAAGGTGCTTTAAAAAGATGTGCAACAACCTCTTGATTTTGGACCTTTTTGGACATGTAATATGCCAGAGTTGTTCCTTCAGAAGATTTCTGCAACACACCTGAGCTCCCACATATACTTTTGCATCTCATCATTTGTTATCTTGTATCCTTAGAAGGTATTGTGTAAGAATTCACTTGCATACAAACAAGTTTTCACTCACCTCTTAATTGGCATTTTTATGCCATTCATAGTGTGGTGGTTTCATTCCTTTGGCTTGCAATGAAACACAGCCGCTCGCTCACTTTTTCCCCCCATGGGGAATAGAGGGGAGAACTGGAAGGGTAAAAAGTGAGAAAACTCGTGGTTTGAGATAAAACAATTTACTAATTGAAATAAAATAATAATGATAGTAACAGTAATCATATAATATGCAAATGAGTGATGCAAAGTGCAGTTTCTCACCACCCGCCAACTGATGCTCAACCTTTGCCAGTCAGCGACCCCAAAGCTGAGACAGTCCCAAAACCAAAACTGCAATCCTGGAAGAGTGAGCCCGAGCAACCCCCGAGATAATATCCCTGTTTTCTGGTCAGCCCTGGTTAGTATACTGAACATGATGTGATATGATATGGAATATCTCATTGGCATATCCAAGTGCCAATTTTGGGCTTTGCTAATTGCTATGCTTTGCTCCCTCCCAGTCCTTTGCACCTGCAAACTACCCAAACATGATGACCTTGGGCCAGCAGCAACTAATAAATTAGTACCTTATCAACCTTCTTCTCATAACAATTCCCATACTGAAACCAAAACACAGTGCTTTCTAGATACTAAGAAGAAAATAAAAGTTAACTCTGTCCTAGCAAAACTAGGAAAAACAGAGCCTATCAGAATTAAGCTCCATCTCAGTATTAGAAAAAAAGAAGAATATATGGAGAGATTTGAAAAGGTATGGTAATATACTGATGCAGGTGCAATGATACATCTTCCTGAGTTCTGCACACCAAGAAAGTTTTGCTGTATTTAATCTTAAAAGTATGACCTATGTAAAATTAAACTCTTTTATTTGTGAAAGCTGTGAATAATGTTTAATGTCCATATTATTTCAGATTTTTTTTCCCCCAACATCTTTAGTTTGAACCTCATTAAGTTCCAGTGAAGAATGAAGAATGAAGAAAACATTCAGCAAATAGTCAGGTGAATTCTTAAGTCAAGAGTGTTTGTGATAAATCTGTAAGATTTCTGTTTTGTTTGACCTCAAAATTCTGTCACTTAGAATCCATGAAACTAATGAGGTCTGGTAACTTACCATAAACCCCGCAACATCTGATGATTTTTAAGAAGTCCCAGTTACTGAGACAACTTGTCTGTTTGTAATTCGTACCTTTCCTACATCCCCCCTTTTCTAAGTCAGTTTTTTCAGAGGCAACACTTCTATTCTGATGTCTAGAGAATCAAAATAAAAACAAAATATTAAGTACATGGTTCTAAAGTGAATGTCATGATTTTAATATAAATCTGAATACCTGAAAATGTGAAATATGAAGATTTGGAAATGTTCTCTATTTTAATTTGTTCATGTTCAAGGAAAGGAGAAAATTCTGGTTGGAAGTCGTATTATATTTGACAGAAAACATTTAGTGAGTTCATTGCTATAAGCACTGCACTGGTCTAATGATAAGTATATGATAAGTTAATAGCTCAACTTTCAGAGGGAAAGGTGGCATTTAGTAAATGGACTACTCCAGCCCATAGCAGACTCAGTGAGGTAAAGTTTGTAGCTTTGACCTTTGCACCGGGACTTATTCTGAGGATGTAGAAAGCGACATGATGTCAAACCAGTAATGGACTTGACAGTGTCTCTGTTGAGATCTATTGTCTTTTAAGGATTGCAGGTCACACTTTTTGTCCAGAACCAGTTTGTCATGTGTGCATTAACCAGAGTAAGAACTTAAACTATGGTTTCCTGTATTGCTGGTGAGTGATATACCTGCTAGATAACAGTGTAAATCACACTTTCTCCATTTAGACCAATTAATATTTAATAAATTGATATAAAGTAAATCAGCTTCAATAAAAGAAACAGAGATATAAAACTTTTGTCAAAATAGCCCTGAGGGTGACTAACTAATGGGATTATTAACTCCATTATTGATGGGGTAAGGTGTCTAGAATGTGTTCAAGAAGAAACCAAGCTCTCTTACATCCTGGGTGAATGCTATGACTGCCAGCACATATCTGCTGTGAAAGAAGAGATATTATCCCTATAGACTGCATTCTGACAGCAAGAGATCCTCATTATTAAAACCTGACTATATTAAAACTGATATATTTGTAAACACATAAATACTTAAAATATATGCACGCTTGTAGAAAGTTTTAGGTTTGCCAATTCTGTATTTTTCAATGAAAAGCTTTCTGCCAGGACATTTCTGACCAACAAGGCAGGCATTGTGACTGATTGCCATCTACATTTTACCAGAGCTCATATTTGATAATATTTGACATGACCTTTCACTTAGGTTTTCTCAACAAATAAGTGAGATTTTGCTGGAGAACAATATGACATTAGGTACAGCATATAATAAACCTGTTCTTTACATGTTCAGAACATGTCCAGATTTCAAATCATTAGTATCATCAGAAATGCAGTAAATATGATAATTTAAACATGGTCTTATAACATGTATTATCATTAGGTATCTAGACAGTTCAGTAACAGTTCCTTGGGTGTAG
>NW_010307363.1:47233-56330 GCF_000700745.2 Antrostomus carolinensis
GTAGAGTAAAAACTAGAAAGTTTATTGCTCCTAGCAGGAACAGAGAAACTTTCCACAAAAACACTGGAACAAATACTCCACTTACAAGAAATGCTATAGTATTTTCACACAGTAATTGCAGGGGATGTCATTTTTTAGGATAGCATATGAAAATTCTCAAAACAACAAACTTCATAGTGCTCAATTACTCCATGGAGTAAGAACAAACTCACTATGCATTCAGGAAGTTTAAAAGAAAAAAACCTCATATCTGATATTTAGAGTAAAGTTAACTCAATGACTCCAGCTGGGATTTGAATCATTACTTCAGAACAACAGAGAAAGGAAAAAGAATAGTTTTGGGTTTTTTAAAGGAAATTATTATAGGAAGAAAAAGTAAAAGTGGTTTACCTGTGACAAATGTCTTCTCTCATGTTTGCTTCATCCAATTTAGGCTCTACAAAAGTCATGAAAGGACCAGGGAACAGATGCCAAAGGGAGAGCACAGGTTGTGGAGTTTCCTTAAACATCATTCAGAGTTCAACTGGAAAAAAAAAAAAAAAGGCAGAATTTAGATGTTTAAAGTTGTTGTGTTGTAATTAAGCAATATCCAGATGTGATGTTAATTTCATTGTATATGCAATGCAGTATTTCCATAATGACTAGATGAGACATTGCATTTACATTGGTCTGTACTTTAACCTTAGAATTCATTGTTATTGATATCATCAACTGACACCATGGAATTATGAGAGTTAATGTCTATAAATCTCTCTACAACCATCCAGCTATTTTTGCCTCTCAGTTAATCAGATGTTAAACATTATAAAACAGTGCAGGATTGTTCCCACCTTGAAGTCCAATATTCTTCTATATGCATATAACTAAATGAGTTATTTTATTATTCTCTACTTTGTGTTAAGCTTAAGAAAAAATCTCTTTAACACTCAACAACATTTTTTGGTAATGGTCTCTTCATTCCTCTGGTGCTGGCAATCAGCACAATGAGAAAAAGCAGTGAATGGGATCTAGCTCATCTGCTATCGGTCCAGACTTTCTGTCATGATTTGTTGCTAGATAATTTAGTTTTGATTTTTCAGTTTAAAGACCATGGGAGGTAAATCCCTAGAGCCACTTCATATTCAAGGCTCTTATTCTACCAAATGTAACGTCAGATGCAACTTAGTCCTACCTAGGAACAAAGGCCTATGGACCCCAGATTTCCAAAACCTTGCAGTGAAAAACAGGCAGGCTAGCTATCCCCCATCTCCCCCAATAAGACTGAAAGGTGGGGCAGTTCTAGTAGATAAAGCTGAAGTTTATCTTTTGACTCATACTTTAGATAGAGATCTATGTACCACTGAGAACTCACATTTCAGCTAGAAACTCAAAGCTTATGCAATTGAACTCATGATCTTACGCACAAAGTTAATGATACAGAAAGTTCCTTACCTTCTTAACAAACACCAAAAATACCTGCCAGAAAATAAATATTTATTCAATTTTATTAGGAAGCATTTATTCCAGTTACTGAATTCAATTTCTTAGCTAACTAAGATGCAACTCATATCCCACACTTCCGTTATGTACCAAACATGGCTAAAAACTTGCAACATGGATAACAAAAACATGGAAGGAGGAAGCCAAGAACACATTTACCTGGAGCCATCCTGCTAAGTGGTAGCTAATGACAACATGATGACCTCCACTCAGCTAGGACTTCTGTAACTAACTTGATCATGACCTGGCAAAAAAAGAGTCCTAGGCAGAGCTGAATTAGAAAGACAACATTTTTCAGTTGAATTAAAGTTTTCTAGCAGAATACCTTTATTTTTTTAAGTGGCCTTTTGACGTTGGGCACCTCTGCATAAACCATAAGAAAGATTTAAAAGCATTTTTATGTAGGTAGAGATGCAGGTTTTCTCAGTCTCTGTGTTTACACAATAAGAGATATAGAGGAGGATGAGTTTTGCCCTGGGGTTTATTACATCCCTTGTTCGCAGCATACAGTAAAAAGACAGTAGAACTTAGACTTGTTTTTAAATTATGATCAATCATTTTTTTGGGGGAAAATCTTTGGCAATAGTATTTTACAGTAAAGCCCAAACTATTGCAGAAGGAATCTAGTGTGTTTTAGCTCACATCTGACACGGTTTCTACAAGTCCATAGGTGACAAAAGGAAGACTAGGGAAAATGTGAGCCCATTGCTCAACAAGATGCAGGACCTAGTTACACAGGTCATGGGAAAGGCTGAAGTACTTAATGCCGCCTTTGTCTTGCACCAAAAAATCCTAGTAGTATCCTGAGATGCATTAGGAGAAGTGTTGCAACCAGGTTGAGGGAGGTGATCCTTTCTCTCTACTCAGTACTAGTGAAGCCACAGCTGGAGGACTGTGTCCAGTTCTGGGCTCCCCAGTACAAGAGAGATGTGGATATACTAAAGAGAGTCCAATGAAGGGCCACCAAGTTGTTGAAGGGACTAGAACATCTCAGCTATGTTTAAATGCTGAGAGAGCTGGGACTGTTCAGCCTGGAGAAGAGAAGGTTCAGAAGAGATCTAATCAATGTGGTGGGAGGGTGCAGAAAGGATGGAGCCAGGCTCTTTCCAGTGGTGCCCAGTGATAGGCCAAGAGGCAATGGGCACAAACTGAAACACAGGAGGTTTTGTCAGAACATCAGGAAACACTTTTTTAATGTGAAGATGACTGAGCAGTGGCACAGGTTGCCCAGAAAAATTGTGGAGTCTCCATCCTTGGAGACATTAAAAACTTGTCTGGACATGGCTCTGGGCAGCCTGCTCTACATGACCCTACTTAAGCAGTGGAGTTGGACGAGGTGACCTCAATCTTTCTGTGATTCTGGGATCCAATTTGTAGATCAGAGGGTCCCTGACTAAGGCAAGTGAGAGCCATTCTTTGTTTCAAGCAAGCGAAAAAAACAGAGTACATGGTTCTGATGTAACTTCATGATTATTGTGTTTCCAGTTAGGCCTTAGAGAATAAATTTGCCTTCATGGTATTGGAAGGGAATAATTGTTTTCTCAAGTAATGCTTTCTCTGTAAATGTCTCTATGAGGAACATGCTGACATCAATAATTTAGTCTTTCACATAATTTCTAGTAGTCCACAGAATCTAGTTACACAGTAGACCATGAAATTAAGTTACCACTAGACACAAAAGGAAAAACTGCCTGTATTGTTATTACACAATAAAGAGAGCTATCACATCACCTTTTTGATGGTCTAAACTTGAACTTCATCACAACATGAGACTTTGTGTTTTCCTGTATCTGTGAGTGGCTGTAATTAATACAATACAGGTATTGTATGAATGCCTGTAAATCAGATGCCAGGACTGAATGGGAAATCTCTAGTTTTAAAAATCATATGTTGTCACTGCCTGAGATATGAAATATGAATGCCTTATAAGCATTGTTTAAAATGCTTTTTAAAGCATTTTGTGCAAGAATTAATGTATGGTAGGGAGAAGAATCAATTGTACAAAGTGGGTCATGCATAAATGAGTTGTATCAATGTGAGTCAAATATAAGAAATTATGAGAAAAATGTTTTTTCTTCCACCCTTACATTTTCTGTAGCATTCTGTGACTTTTCCACAGTTAAATAATTAATTGAATTAAGTATAGGAAAATAAAAGAGAAATTGATGAGTGCCCCTACAGTACTATAATACACAGTAGCAAACATTGGAAGGGGGGAAAGGGAAAATAAAAAAAACACAAACAAAATAGGAAAAGCAAAAATAACTTAAAAAAAATAGCAAATCAAACAAAATGTGTGAAACAAAGTCTTCGCACAGGATATCTTACATGGAAAATGTGGATATCCTCTAGGAATTAATAACTTTCTTCACTATCCAATATCTTAAGAATTATTTTACACAGAAAACCCTACATGATGTAGGGTGAGATGTTTAGGCACATACACCTGATAAAGGGCCTATGCTGAATGTGTTCTCAGCTTAGCCTATAACTGTTGGGTGATTCCGAATAAGACATTAATTTTTATTATCCAATGTCTTATGACTCGGTTTCCCCCACACAACAGTGCAGGTAACATTGTTTAGTTTGATGAAAAACACTGTGGTCCATGCACAACGGCTCCGTGAGGGTTGTTGTCACTACAGGAGCTACCTGTGCTCTTTGCTGATGACCCTCTGAGGAAATGCTGAACAGTATATGTCTCCTATAGACTCTAGGAAAGCAGCAAGCACTCAGTCCTCTGATAGTATTTATTTTTTCTTTTTCTTCCTTTTCTTTTGGTAGTTATATGTTCAGATCAGCCAGAATGTGTAAATTTTTAGAAAGAAACAGAGGAAAAAAAAATAAACTTGTGCAGTGTACATTGTACAATGTACCTTCAGAAATTACTGCAGCTGAAGTTTGATTCAGTAGCATCAGAACCTTTGAAAATTCATTTACATTATTTGACAATTCAAGATAAATCTTAAAGCAAGCACATATACCTGTGGGGTTTTTGTAACCACAGAGTTAAACAATACTCTAAAAAGAAGCTTTAGAAGGAGGAGATATATCAGCCCTTGCTGAAAGGGCCTAGGAAAATTGAGCTACTACAGAAGGAAAAAAAAAACCCAGGAAAATAAGTTGGAATCATAGCAGGGAGACTAACAAGTGACTATTTTTCAATGCTTTTTTCAGACCTTAATTTGCCTGGTTTATCCAGACAGATGTGATTGCTTTTTTTACCTCAATATATGAGTAAGAACTGTGCCATGGCAGTCAAAGTTTATGAGTTTTATTCTGAAGACTGCATGGCTGGCTGATGAATGTAGTAACTGTTTATGTACTGACAAAGACAGAGAGACACTGCATTTCTTCAGAAGTAAGAAAACATAGTCAGGGTTCCATAACTGAAGTTAAAAAAAGTCCATATATAAGTGCAGTGAAAGAAAACAAATGCTTATATTTTAAAGTGTTGCATTTACTTGGATACTATTTTTTATATATATATATATATATGTATATATATATATGTATATATATAAAAAGTTAACATCTTAATTACTGTTTTTAAAATGTGTGTTCAAGCTGCATAAAATGTAAAATGCTGAAATCAGTGATCAGGGTACAGGAGGACAGCAGTTACTTCTGGGCAGTGGCTATGTGTTGCTGCATCGGTAACATGTTCGTGGCAATCCGGGTATGCATACTGCCCATTTTCCCTTCACCTCTCCTTCTACACTGAAATTAGACAGGCTTCTGACCAGGGTAATATGTGAATATTTGATTCTGTATCCAAAAAAAAAAAAAGAAAAAAAGAAAAAAAAAAGAAAAAAAAAGAAAAAAGAAAAAAGAAGAAAGAAAAAAAAAGAAAAAAAAGAAAAAAGAAGAAAGAAGAAAGAAAAAAGAAAAAAGAAAAAAGAAAAAAGAAAAAAGAAAAAAGAAAAAAGAAAAAAAAAAGAAAAAAGAAAGAAGAAAAAAGTAAAAAGAAAAAAGAAAAAAGTAAAAAGAAAAAAGTAAAAAGAAAAAAGAAAAAAGAAAAAAGAAAAAAGAAAAAAGAAAAAAGAAAAAAAGAGAGCTGGATGCTATGGTCTTTTGAAGGCATCCCTTGGTCCACTTCTTTATAATTTCCATATATAAGTGGTACATGGGAGATAAACTATTAAAAAGTATTTTTCAAATCAACAGGAAAGATCTTTACCCAACTTCAGATATCATGATTATGCTCTGTGAGGATCACTGGCATCTGACTAAGAAATGGAAGGCAGATGGGAAGTACCTACCTGCCAGGCTGGCCTACATAGGATATATGTATAGGGAGACAGACTCTGCTCACAAGAGCCTGACATTGAGCACTTCACTTCTGCCAGATGGATCTGAAATGAGTAACTGTGCAGCAAGGAATAGCCATGCTCATTTCTACCTGATCCAGAAGTGTGTTAAGAATCCAATATGAATTTTATAATTTAATCAGATGTCACTCAAGCATTTATCATGTGTTGCATTTTAGTGGAGTTTAATTTTGTAGGATTTATGCTTACAAAGTTTGGAAAACCTTTTCTAAAGGCCTACGAACTTTGCAAAGACAAAGTGTAAAATTTCTTTCATAAACCAGCACAAATAAAATTTCACAACCTGCAACTGATGTATTTGTTTCCAAATAAGAAAAATAAACTAATAAACCAGGTAGTCATTGCTAATGAATTTTGTGGTAATTAAAAGCGTAACAAATTTAAAAGCTTTGGTTCCCTTGATCATATTGAATCTCTCTTTTTTCAAAAGAACACTCTGATGCTTGGATCCAAATTGTTCTCTGTCTGACACAGGCTTCTTAGTATCCTGGTTTTTTGAAACCATACTTTATTGGTCTCTTTATTGACCTGTAGATCTATTATAACTGAAAATCAATCTGAATATAAATCTTAGTCCTCAACAAGCTAAAATGACTGACATTTCTATTCAAATTTTTCAATTATTCCACATAGCTTAATAAAGAGTTATGAAAAACCCCAGATCTCAAAGTTTATCTGTGATGTTGCCAAGAGGAGGAGCTGAGGATGAAATGTTTTAAGAAAGCTTAAGGAAGAACAGTGAATTATAAAATGGTGTTAAGAACCTGTAAACAAAAAAATATTTTTAACTTCTATGTTCTGGATTTGATGTGATGTTGCTCTGTAGTCAACTGTGTACTGTATAATTTTACAAGAGAATAGGAATTTTCTTTTGTTGTCTTACTAAATCCTCAAGTAGAATAAAAAAAGTATGAGATGGTAAATTATCCTCTCTTATTCATATTAATGGAAAGCTAATTTTTAAACCCAATTTTTTTTTTGTTTTAAGGGAGAAGGAACTACATAGAGAAGTAAAGTCAATAATACATTAGATTTAGATTATCTAACAGTAGTAGAATTTCCATTTTGTTCTATACTTACCACATCCCTTCCGTGCAGTCACTTAAGGTTTTTTTGTGCTGCAGTTTCTCTAGCTGAAAAACTTACACACTTCCTACAGTGATCTCTGCCAGTGTTCCCTCTGTGGTTTTCTCCTCCTAAAAGTGAGTGGAATCTGAGTTTTTTTCTGAGCCGTTCAAAAACTTTCCAGTGCATTAGCTGCTACTGGAGCAAAAGACGACTATTCATCTTACAATATTCAGATGACACATTAGAGCTCTTGAGAAAAGAGGTAAGATGAAGCCTGTTGATCAAATTTACTAGAATGAATTCTACACAAAGAAAAGAGAAAGAGTAGTGCAGAGTCTGAGAAAAAGAAATAGTTTAAAGATCTGAGTGCAACTCAACCACAGCAAAGCAAAAAACGATCTTAACATCTTGTGAGGAACTAACGGGGCTGAGCAACAAAGTATTGTGCACACTCACACATGCATGTCTTAAGATATTATGCCTATGATTATTCAGCATGTATGAGATACTTCCAAGCTAATTATGAATTTCATCAGACATCATCTGGTTTACATTTATGGAAAAATAAGCCTGTTGCTTTGCTGACTGGGATTCGGGACAGCAGTTTGCATTAAGGACTAGTCAATGTACAGAAGCTGCACAAATTCATACAAGTTTCTGATTTTATTCAGCTAGTATTTTGGACACTTGAGTATTTCAATAAAAGTAGCAAGGTTGTTTTTCACATGTCAAGAATTACACCATTCCATTTTGCAAGAGGAATATTTAAATATAACAGCCCTAACCAGCTTTGAGATGGAAGTAAAACAGCTTATTGATAAAATTAGTTGGAGCAACTAAAATTTAATGGACAACAGTATTTAATTGTGTGAAGGCAATACTTGCAAGGAATTTTGTTTCCAGATAGCTTAACTATCTAACAATTAAAATTCAGAATTTTTTTTATTGCTTGTTTTTAATTTCCTTTAAAATGAGGACAGATTTGTAAAGACTGTAAAAATCCCTGAAGGAAAAGAGACCTTGGAAATTTTGAAGAATTAATTCTGATAAAGAATATATCTAAGATGACTAAGTGCAAGAAATGTGCAGTCTAAAAAGTTTGTCTGATAACATGTAATGACATTTTAAACATAGATGCACTGTTGTAACCAGGGATAAATCAGAACTGAGCAACCAATAACCACATATTCTGCTATTCCCATAGTTCTTTGCTTTGGTTGGTTTCTTTTGCTTATTTTCTGATTTAATACATTTTAATCAACTACCTACAATGATCAGTACAGAATTAATCTATATGTGAAGAAAAAAGAAAAAACCTTTTGATAAATCCTGAGATCTTCCTCCCCTCTGCCTTCATTCCTGTCCCCTTCATCCTCTTCTCCCCTAAAACAGTTGTGAGATCTAAGAAGAAAGCCTAAGAATAAGGACTGATGGCAATTGGTTGGGACTTAGAAGTCAAGACATATAAGGGTCAATTGAGAAAAGAAAAAAAAAAAAATCAGGATGAATTAGAAATTACAAGAGAGAGTATAAAGTCCTGGAAGTCGAGGAATGAAGAAGCAAAACCAAAGACTAAAACTGTAAATCAACACTGAAACAATACTTCAGCTCAACTTTCTGTCTGTAGACTGATGGTGGAAACAAAAGGAAAGCAGGAAAGCGAATGGGAATGAGAGGATGAAACCAGTAAGATCACAGGTGAGCTAGAAGCAGAAATCAAAGGCTACGTCTATGCTGCAGAGGAAAAGCAAACATGAGGCACAACATGTTCAAGACGTCCACTTCCTTTGTAACACCTGTACGTCCTGTCCTGCTACTAAGCAATTAAATTGATTTTGTTCAGATATACCAGACACGGTTCTTTGTCCTGAAGAGGTGGTCATGTCTATTGTTGCTACAACTCCAACTTCTTAACTTAATTTATCAATTGGGTGAGTATGATGCATTTTAAGCATAGACAAAAGAAAAGGAAAAAACAAAATGCTGACATTTCAAACTGCTTATTTGGTTCCTCCGCAACACCTAAGCCCTGCACAGCAAGAGAGAGCCAGGAGCCCCCAGCTGCCCAGATTGCAAAATCCTTCACAGTATTTGACTGTTTCATCTTTTCTATGTGGCTCTTTTAATCAAAAAAATGTGTACTGTAGGTGCTCAAATAGCCATATTTTGGCTACATAATATAATATAATATAATATTTTTTGCTTTATAATATAATAAT
>NW_010307364.1:0-344 GCF_000700745.2 Antrostomus carolinensis
GGGAAAAAGTCCAGGACAAAGTCACACCTTGGAAGGCAAGCTATGAGGGACATGGCATTGATACATAAAAAAGAAAAAAAACCAGAAAGCAAAAAACTCTTCCCCAAAGTCAAAGCCATCAAAAGGCAGGCCATATGGCATCAAGTGCAGGCACATGCAGCAAAGCTTGTTCAAATGGATCCCTGCTGAAGGCCAAAAGAAATAAGAAGGACTTACAAACACTCTGCAATGGAGATAGCATCCAAGGAATTGCACTTGGAGGAGAAAAAAAAAAAATTTCCGAAATTTAGTGACTAGGTGAAAATGGTCTGGGATTAAATCAGGGGCAGTGCAAAGGACCAAAA
>NW_010307364.1:538-920 GCF_000700745.2 Antrostomus carolinensis
AAACAGAAAGCAAAAAACTCTTCCCCCAAGTCAAAGCCATCAAAAGGCAGGCCATATGGCATCAAGTGCAGGCACATGCAGCAAAGCTTGTTCAAATGGATCCCTGCTGAAGGCCAAAAGAAATAAGAAGGACTTACAAACACTCTGCAATGGAGATAGCATCCAAGGAATTGCACTTGGAGGAGAAAAAAAAAAAATTTCCGAAATTTAGTGACTAGGTGAAAATGGTCTGGGATTAAATCAGGTGCAGTGCAAAGGACCAAAACCTGACAAAAGTAAGGAAGGCAAGCTATGAGGGACATGGCATTGATACATAAAAAAGAAAAAAAACCAGAAAGCAAAAAACTCTTCCCCAAAGTCAAAGCCATCAAAAGGCAGGCCA
>NW_010307365.1:0-32894 GCF_000700745.2 Antrostomus carolinensis
CTCTAGCCAGGGTCAACCCACCACAGTAGGTTGCATATTACGTAATAGCTACGTATACTTGATAATGCTGTAAACAATCTGCAAAAACCTCATAGCACTTGGTCAGGAAAATCTATTCTTCAGAAAGTTCAGAACAAGGCTGGTGACACTGCCCCCTCCCCGTCTGAAAAAACTTCTAAAACATCTAATGGACACTTAACCTTATCTTGCCACACTTACATTACAAGTTAAGGAATGCTTTCTTGTTATTTTATGTGAAAATACAGTAAACACAGTAACAAAACCATCCTGCCTTTTGATTCTCTTTAGATGTTGCAACTGACTACAAAGTGGGTTTTTTCAGACACGACAGGTATTCCTTATTATAGTAAATGCTGAATAAAATGTCATTTTCACTGATAATAATCTGTTACACACTTCATATTCCAGTTAGCATTGCCTACAGTGCACACAGAGAAATGTCCCAGCTAAACATAATACGTGCAACCGAGGGTCCAGAAAGTTGATGCTGTTGGCTGCCTGAGAAGCACTACACTGTATTGTCCTACTCCCACTCCCTCTCACACATGTCCACCCACTCCCACCCCTGTCCTTTACTCCTCATTCACTGAAGGCATTTGACTGCTGAGAAAATAGAGGCTGACAGGGAAGGTCATTGTGACCAATTTTAAGTCTCAGCATACAAATGTGCCTTTTAGCTGCTGGCTCCACAAACAGTGACCGTGTCGTATTATTGATAAATCCTTGGAAAGACTCTAATGTATCTTCATTTCAGAAAACAACTGCCTTCAAGGTTGCCCTGAGAAAATAAGCAGCCAGAATGCTGAAGAATTCTCAAAGTTGGCATTCTCCTGAAGATTAAAAGATAATAACACTTCTATTAGGATCACTCTGCTACGCTGTATTGATCTCATCAGGGAGGCCACTGCAGGTCTAATATGAACAAAGCAGTTTTAGAATTAATCACAGGGGTTTTTATTATGGTTCATAGGGCTCCTCATTCAAATGGCATCGTTTGCAATATTTATGGCCTAGAATGGTTGCCATTATTAAGTGCAAGTGTGCCACATGGTGTCTGGCCTGCTGTGTTAAAACACAAAGTCATTCTTCAAAAGTAAATCTTATCTAAACTATGCACAAAAAGCCAATTACTTTTTGATTTACATTTTAATTTCACATTCAGCTTTCCCCTTATACATAAAAACCTTCCTTAATCTTTGTTTTGGATTTACTAGCACAGGCATACAAGGTACACTTAGTAGTTCTGAGTAGACCGTTACAGCATATTAATGCACTCTGCTCAGAAAGACACGTATTCGGTCAATGACAAGCTATGATTTCTTCATGAGAGAAGCAAATGAAAAGGTGGAAGAAATAAAGCATCTTGGAAAGTGGACTGGCCACTGATCTTCAAGATAAAACTGACTCATTAAGGCTCTCAACTGTTCATTTGAAAATGAAAAAAGTCTTTGCCAATGTCATAGCAAGCCTTCACTCACTAGATCCAGTAGCAATTTAAGGTACAGATGTTTGATTTCCATGCTCCCTGCTTTTTCTTTTTTAAAACTTTCTTTGCCACTTCACCTACCCTCAGTTAGATCATTACAGTTTACCCCACGTCAACAGTATTTTCTTGCCATGACAGTGACAGACGTTTGCTCTGAACAAGGGTGAATGAGTATATGCACTCCTGATGCTAAGTTAACAAATTACTTGAAGTCCTGGGGAAACGTTTGTGTGGTTTTTGTGAGGTTTTTTTGTTGTTGTTTGGTTTGGGTTTTTTATACTGATGAGAATCTTAGCCAACACTCTCCTTTTCCTCACAAAATGCCAGGATGGTCAACACGTTCCAGAGGCCTGCAAGAATACTAAACAAACAATTAAGCCCTAACAAGCACAGTCAATGTGTTTTACATTTATACCCCTATGATAGGGTTAGCCAACTTAGTGTCACGTTCCTAAAATCATCCCATACAAAAGCAACAGAAAGAGCACTGTATGACTGGGAGGCAAGGGAGCTGATTCAGGCTTCTTCTTGTTGGCCAGGGGGAAGGGTAGTGCTTTTGTCACTGACTCAATGTCTTCTCCAGAGCATATAACCTCTCTGAGGTAAGCAACAGCAGCATAGCAGAGCTGCATCTTTCTTTGTAGAAACTACACAAATTAGTAACCTTTGCAGAGGCTTCCATGGTGGGCAAAGCAAATTCTAAGTTTTGATTGCAGTGAAAGATGAAATATTTCAAAGCACCTCCTTTACCACCACAGCTTCTCCAGAATGAATAATTCTGACATTTCAGCAACTGACTGGCCCACTAACAATGCAAAGAACACACACACAGAGAAAAGGCTGCACCTTCCTTTACACAGTGAAAGGCACCTGCCAGAGGCAGCCTGCGTCCTCCCCTGCCCCATGGAGCAGTGCCGGTGCCTGGTCTAGCTCCCCAAGTTACCTCAGGCCTCACTCCCCCGGGGCCAGTGGGACCACAGGGCTGTCAGGACAGGTCACCCCAGCACAGCCACTGCCTCACTGCTCCCGGAGTGGTGCTCCTCATCCTGACCACGCAGCTGAGATCCCCTACGTCCAACAGAGCCAATGCCAGGCAGCTACCATCTGATTTTCCTTCTTTACAATTTTTACCACTGTTTCCTTTATTTGATAATTGGAAATCTGACTGAAAACATTTAACTTTTGTGATAGTTTAATTCTGAAAATAAGCCCGGAGAAGAGAAGCCTCCAGGAAGACATTATTGCAGTCCTTCAATACTTAAAGGGGACCTATAAGAAAGATGGGGATAAACTTTTTAGTAAGGCCTTTTAACAATAGACAAGGGGTAATGGTTTTAAACTAAAAGAGGGTTGATTTAGACTAGATGTAAGGAAGAAATTTTTTACAATGAGAGTGGTGAAACATTGGAACAGGTTGGTCAGAGAGCTGGTAGAATCTCCTTCCCTGGAAACATTCAAGGTCAGGGCTCTGAGCAACCTGATCCAGTTGAAGATGTCCCTGTTTACTGCAGAGGGCTTGGACTAGATGACATTAGATGACATTTAAAGGTCCCTTCTAATCCAACCCATTCCATGATTCTATTATAAACTTTACTGTATAATCCCCCACAAACCCAAAGTTCAACATCAGTGTTTCCATCACATCCTGGTCACTCCCAACTGCACAGTGAAACAGGTTTGGAGAACATGGAAACATACCTCAGATCTTTCCCCACACAGCACAACATTTCAGTAACAACCGTCATCACTAACTGGATGTGTGGAACTGGTCTATGAGGTTTTAATCATTATCATCATTTCACTAAAAAAAAAAAAATCCTTCCTGAAAATTTATTAAATAAACTTTATTAGTTTTCAACATCTTTGGAAAAGTATGTTGATAATTTTTGTACTAAAGCTCAGAGTCCATTGAATTTTTAATGACTTCTGGGCAAGAAAACTACTGAACTTTGCAAGGCCATATAAGGAATCTACACACCAATTTCCCATTAAATCAAATCATTAATCGCTATTAAATTAATAAGAATTGCTTGTCTAATTATCTGTTGACTTTAAAATGCTTCTTATTTTCTTAACTCTATTTGCAAGAAAGTCTTTATTAGACACTCATTTTATTTGAGGGACTAATTACATGTGGTAAGCACATACCTAAATGGATTGAAGGATGGAAACACATTTAATGAACTTGGGGAATAATTGTATTTATCTGCTTAGGCAATGCAGAAGAACAGGTATGCTGCTCCATGTTTGTTTTTCCTGAAAGCATGAGGTATGAAGCAGTAATATGGAAAAGACAAAATAAAAATGAATCAGCAAATGCCTCCCAACCCCACTGAGACTACAGGAGATACGTGGTTACAAGTTCTTATTTCTGTAGCCAAAACCAACACCGAGTTCTGCTGAGATGCACCTGCTTTCTAGTCCCAGCCTATTCACAGCATTTCATGTCTCAATTCAGTCCTTCCAGGATTCTACGGTGAATCATCTCCACATATATTTGGATACTTCTAGCCTAAATGACCTCAGAAACAAAGTAAGATCTATGACTTTTACAACAGTATCATATGCTTGAATACACCCACACACTTATTTTAATCTTTCTCCTATACCGACCCACTCATAACTTCCATAAACAACTTGCACTGCAAACAACTCTCTTAATGGCTACGAATGAATACACTGGTGACAAAGAAACCAACCCATCTGAATTTCAACGACAATATATCACAGCATGCTATAAAAGCTGTTTTTTTCTGCTTTTTATATATTTTCTACATTTAGTGACTTATTCACATCCTTGTTGATCACTGCACTTAAAAGCCAGCCTTATAGTATATGATATCTCCTAAATATTAACAAAATCAAAAACGAGATTGGAATACAGAGATCTGAACATCTTTCCTCTTAGAACATCCTAGGACATCCACTTATGCTCTTATTTTGATAGATAGTGAAAAAAGTTGCTTGGGTTTTTTTTTAACTACATATTTTCTGTCTAACAGAACTTCTGAAAATAAGCTCTAGGATCACAGCACCATCTTATTTACCGACCCTTACCAGCTAGGCTCCTGAAATAACATATTGATTATCATTCTCACCTATGACAGAGTCAAACCTAAGACTCCTGGAGTGAAAAATTAGGAAGTTAATCCATTTTGAAACCTTGCTGGAAGATATTAATGCTTTAAAAAACAAAAGTGATGGATTAATATTATTCAGGTCAAATAAAATCAGAGTGCTAAGAAGAGCTAGCCAGTTTTCAGTTCCAAAAAAACAGAGTATGAAAAAACAAACCAGAAAGTAGGGCACCAAATTTGAATCACAACATGAATTTAAACATGCATATTATTACTAGTTGGTGTCCAGCTTAAGGAAATATTATAGTATTAAATCAGTTATAAAGTTATAATACAGTCTTTCAAGAGTTTATTCATTATCTCCTATAGCACACTTTGGGGGGGACAGCTCTGATAACAGCACTGTGTTCAATATCTGTCCATAATGTTGTTTTCAGTAATTTGCAGTCTCTTCTGCATATATATATGTTTCTACATACACAGTATGTATATCTTGAGACACACACATATTAATGCAATATCTTTTCCACAATTAAATTCAGTTTTTGCATATTTACATATATATATATGTATATATATACACACACAGCTGAAAACCTCCCAGTGCCATATTCAAAACCTGAAGTTCATATTTCAGGTTCTATTGGATTTATGCTTTTTTTTTTTTTTTTTACTGAAATTGCCTATGCAATAGTGTTCAAGTGATTGTGATTAATTATACACTGTATTAATGTCATACTTTAGTATGCACTTGAGAACTGTAATTCAGATTCACTTAGATTTAGTTGCCCAGCTAAAGGGAATGAGACTAATTGATACATGAAAAGGGTGACACTTCGACTGGTAAGTTGGAAGCTCCAAAACCAGATATAACCAGAAAACATCTCCAGAGGATGTCAGGAAAGGCTGAGTATTTCAGGCTGAACACATGCAAACTGTCCAGAAAATATAAAACAGGGCAGCATGCCTTACTGCAACAAATTACCCAGTTCCACCCAAGATGCAAGTATTCTCTGTGCTTTTACACATACTTAGGATGTCCATTAGATATTTAAGATGCACACTACCTAGGAGCCACTGCTATTCTTCTTGTAGATTTCTAAAGGAAGAACAGTGGAAAAAAAAAAAGAAAAATAAGACAAAGGTTTTTTGTACACCAAGTTTTAAATAACACTGCACTGAAACTGAATGTATTTTGACAGAATTTTATTAAACAGTAAAGAAGTCAGGAACCAAAATGACCAACTGAAAGTTTAACTCCTAGAAGAGATATCTCTGTGGGAAGAAGCAAGCCTTGTGAATGAAGAAGGTATCATGTGATGCAAACTCTTGCTGTAAAAGCCAAATTCTCAATGGCCTTGAGCACCCAGTTATTTAAAAGGCTATGCAGACTTTTGCAGATAGTGACCAGCACCATTGTTACTGTTTAGAGTTCACAACACTAAGCATGCACCAACAGCCTACTAATGCATCCCAGCTGTGGCACAGCAATAAGTGTGAATGGCACTCTCTATAATAGAGAGCTAATGTCCCTATATAGCATATTTGCTTAAGAGTTCTTATTAGTGTAAAAATATTAAATATAAGCACCAGGAATGTTTTTATAGTTTGTGAAATATGACTCTGCCATAAAAAGTAAGGCATTTGCTTTGTAGGTTGACCCAAATACTATAACGCTATAGAACCAATCTAAAGAACAGGTAAGTCACCATTTTTTATTGAGGTTATTTTATAGATAAAACCTGCAGAACAATTATAGAGGTGCTACTTCAAAATACTTATTTTACTTGTTTTCTATCATAGGTACTGCCCTAGAAACTGCAGGCGACTTCCTCAGCTTGAGTAAATCCATATAACTCTGTTGTCTATAATGATTTTCAAATCAGCAACTAAAAATTACTTTTAGGCAGAAGCTGACAGGTAAAATCAACCCCTCATGGACACATTTCTATTTTACTGTTGCTGAAAGAAATAGGAACTTAACAGTAGTAACTGTTTAAATACAACAGCTAAACAAAACTTCTCTTGCAGCAAGATACCCTAAAACAGCACAAGTTGCTGAACTTCCATATAGCATAGCCATGACTTACAACAAGCCCACAGGTAACAGCATCATCGTATGAGGAACTACTAACAGGATAGTGATGTTTAAGTAGGAATGCATTCAAGATATACTTCTAACTCTCAAAGGTTGTTAGCTCAGGCACTGGGGCAGAATAACACAGAATCCTGACCCAAGCTGAGTCACAAAAATTCAGAACAAGTATCTTCCCAGACCTTCTGATTTTGCAACCACTCTAGGAGCAAGCTTGGGTTTGCTCACTGTTACCAACTGCATTCCCATGGCTCTGAAAATGTAACTGGGAAATATTTTTAATTCTGTAAGTAGCATTAAGTTTCAAAGTATTAGAGTGCTCTGATCCTAAGCACTGTCAAAACATAACAAAATGGCAGGGATGAGTACATCTGCTGAAACATGCTTAAGGATGCACGTATATGCCAGTACAATGATCAGATATTTTACCCAACAGTGTTAGCTACAAGCCAGTTCTGTAGCTCTCAGTAGTTCAGGCCTTTCACACAACTGTCTAAGCAGTTCAGGAATAACAAGTACTATCACAATTAGCCCAGGCTGACACTGACACACGCACAGTCACTGCTCAGCTGCCTCTGCCCACCTGTAGGCAGCTGGGAAACCAAAGAGCTCCAAAGCACCAGTACCACAGCCTAACACTGCTTTGTCCAGACTGGCTATCTGCCTCTTCTGCCATCCCATCCCCTGCCTCTCTTGGGTATACTTCAAGATCCCATAACTGAAACACTGTTTGGCAAAACACCACCATCACTCACTTCCCAGTGCACGTGAAAACACCTGGAGCTAAGTTTCAAATGCAGAGTTAATCCACATTTTCTTCCCAGGAATGCTATTTCAAGGAAAATATAAAATATTGCAGTAATATGTATACATAGCATTCTTCCATGAGTTATTTTGGTGCAAAAAATGAAATACAATTGTGGACTCCAAAGTCAATGACCACTTTTAGACATACTTAGGGAAGGAAGAAATCCCCAGAATAAGTAGTCTCCAGTCAACTGACAATGCACCCTTTTAGAAAAATAGTTTTAAACTGCCAGTTATCTACTTATTATATGCTTGAGTAATTCCTTGAACAGAGGAAAGCCATGCATGACTACTAACAGATATAAAAGGCAGATGATATACAGACTTAATTTTGATGGAATCTGATGGCTACTTTCTATAAATATGAAAATATATTTTTGCCATACAAGCAAAGGCAAAACGTGACTTAGTTTCCTAGTCTATTTGAAAATGCAAAGGTTTTTCACAGTGAGAAGCCTAGTCTGTGCCTTGGAAGGAATGATGAACTAATGCTTCAAATCCCTATAGTTTAAGTCTGATTATATATTTGTAACTCCCATTCAGGTTTTTAATATGGCAGAGATTCACTGGGAATACATGGACTGAGATTCATTTTCATTTTGCTACTGGGAGGCGTCTACTGCAGACAAGCTCACCTTTTTGTATTGTATATTGACATTCTCTCTAATTATTTCTGATTCCCCATGCTCTCATCACGTCCCTGTGATCCGCATCTAGGGACCACATCTAAAACCTCAGTCATCTTAATCTTTTAGATCAAAGTGTGGACTGAATACACTCAAAGTGAAATTACAGGATAAACTATTTTCAAAGCTAAAATCATAAATAATAGGCAGGAAGTGTTTAGAAGGGGGAGGCTACATAGTACCTTTCACCTGAAGAACAGAGGCTTTCTCCATGTATATTACTCCTTGTTAACAGATCCGTGACTGAAGTGTAAAGACCACCCAATTAAGCCCAGAAATAGCAAATCAGCTTTAGAAGGGAGAGTGGAGATACTTGGAAATGGGTAGGGAGGTGGTTAGCCTTTTTATCTTTGCCAATTCACAGAAAGTTTCATATAAAATTCCTTTCAAAATAAGACTCATCACCTTGGCTTAGAAATTAGATGCACTTTTATGTAGACTGACAGTCAGCCTGTTCACCTTCTGTTGAAGAAATATACTGGCAAAGCTATTTTAATGCTCATTAAATTCTTCCCACAGTTTCCATGTCCAGAAGCAGCTAAGACAACCCAGGTTACTGCAGTACAATAGCCATATGATACCCACCCTGTGGCCCACCACACACATTGCCACAGAGCATCAGTGGGACCCAACACATTTACACTAAGACCACAAACACTTTCCACTCAGTCTGTTCACTGGCTTGGAAAGCTCTCTCCAGTATGCTCTACTAGACCATGCAGGTGTGCCTAGCATAACTTGGGTTCAATTTATCCAAGGCCACTAAACCCCTGGTGTTCATTACCCTGAGTACCTATCGTCCAAGCTGAACTTTAAGATGTTTCAACATCAAATCAACTCTCAGTCAAGCACAAACCGATAAAGCCTCCACTACCTGTACTAGAACTACACAATTTCTACCAGATGCAGGTTTGCTGTAATTGGCAGACCTTCTTTACGTGCTCCTCAACTCAATCTCAAGCTAATCCTATTTCAGAAGTCAATTATCATATCCTAACACAAATTTCTAATTACTAGAGATGAAGAAATTGTTATACTCCATCTACAGTTCCTGACAACAGTATCACACCTACTTAATTTCATCTGCCCATATTTCTCTGGTATAATGAAAAGAATTCACACACAAGAAATGCTGTGGCTATTCAGTTCCTAGCTACATATGCCAAATTATCAACTGCTAATTCATACTGGTTTAATTCCTTTCATCAATGATAATGAATCACTTCTGTTAGCATATGGTTACACACCATGTGTCTGACTATACTTTTGCCCTCAGAAAAATTAACAGAAGAGCTATTTACTGAAGTTTTAGATATGGAGAAATTCAACATTAAAAATTATTGATGCCCACCATTATCTGTTTGCATACACAGTCGGCAGGCTGGGCATGGAATGTTCACATAGCAGTGGTGGATTAGTATTTTTAAACTATTTCTATTATTGATTTAACCACTTGAAGCTGCTGGAAGCAGAGTTCCTGTCACAGCTGTTAATGTAAAAGGCATTAGGGAAAATCCCTACTGTGAAGGTGTGCAAAAATGTTCACACATAAAATGGTGAGATTTCACTTTTCATCAGCATCATGTACAACCGAAAATCTCCATTTTTATTCAGCTCAGCTAGATAAGAAACATGAAAGGGGAAAAGCTACTGTTTTCTTTTTCTCATTTAGATTAGTCCTGTATAAATACCAGATCCTGCGGTCTACCCAAACTGAGTAGGATTTTTTTTTTTCCTCAAGTTGTTCCATTAAAGCTAATGCAGCCACTTGCAGAGCACGGCTATTGAAAGAGAAGAAGGGTATCAATGTAGCTCTGCATGATCACAAATACATTAACAAGATCCTTAAAAATGGAGAGTAGCTTTGTCAGAAGTTGGAAAGGACCAGACCCTGCAACACTGTTACAATAGCTCTTAGCCAATGCAGAAGGCAAATTAATTTCTTAATCAAGTTAAATTAAAAAAAAACTCAGTAAATAACAGACTTCCAGAGAACATGAATCAAGAAGAAAAAAACACTTAGTGTTAAATTTTGTCTTCTCTGCAGCTTAAAATTCATTCTGATTGAGGCTGGATGTAAAGTCATAGTCTAAATCTACTCTAGAACAGTTGCACATTTGGCATGTCTGGCTTTGAATACTCCCTCTCAATTAGCTATTCTAAAGTTACTCCTGTGTAGAGAAGCTCTTACAAGGCTCATGAAGAATATACTTCAACAAGTGTAATGAGTTTCAAATTCACTGATGGGCATTGCATCCTTCACGTACTTTTTATGTTAGTGCATCTCTATTCTAAATGTTTATTCCATTGATGCAAGCAAAAATTAACATATTGCCATGAATCAACCTTGTTCATTGCCTTGACACTGCTGCACTTCAATTCTGTAAACACTTGAAAACTGAAAAGTACAAAAATTTGGAATTTGGGGGGAAAAGTTCCAAAATATAAGCAATAGGCTTAAGTATCAAAAAACAAGGACAAACCACTCTCACCACACAAATCCAGATGTATTTAATTTATGTAAAATAAGAAAGCAAGGTAATTCTCATATGCAAGTGCAAAAATCTGCCCTATAACTTCTTCAAAATATCCCTGCATACTGAATATTTTTGTGTGTCTGTGCACTTTGATGAGCCACTGATTAATGTGCTAAACTACTTTGATTAGTTCACCAACATCTAACATCTGTAGCTCTGTTAACTTAAAATGGAATTCCAAGGATCAATAGTCACGCTGGAATAAGGGGCATTTAATTACCTACAGACTTCAACTATAATACTCTGAAAAGTACAGGGGAAACACTGTAACAAGTTGCCTTTTAAAAACATTATATTTCTTTTCTGGTTTTATATACAAAATTCCTATGATAAATTTAATGGATCACTAAAAAAGCATGCTAGCAGGTTAATAAACTCACTTGCTCTATGGGTCCAACTGATATGTAAAACGTATCCATTGCTGCCTTCAAATACACACCTGGAAGAACTGAGAGTATGAGGAGAATGATTTTCAGTCTGAATTGAAAACAGACAAATAACAAGAAAAAAACAAAATTAACCAGAACAGAATGGAGATAATTGCACAAATGCAGCTACTAATCAGGGAATTTATTATATAGAACTTTAGCCTGTAGAAATCCGAATATCCAAGGATACAGCACAAGTTAAATACCAAAATTGTCTGTTTGCATGCAGTATTTCAGTAGTGCTGATCAGAAAATATTGCTGCTGAAAAGCAGTATGACTTAGATTTATAGTGCAGGAGAGAGATGATAACATACTCACTGAAACCACAGCTCTATGGGTATGCCACTGTTTGACAGTCCTATTGTTGATTATACTCATTTTCTACTTCAGCAAGCAGCAAAATTTTATGAGATCCACCCCCATAGATGTTTGTTCCCTGACACAATCTGGTCTACAGTTACAGAAGTTGCTAAATATGATTATTGCCTGAGAAGTAAGGAGAGAACAGAAATATTATAACCAAATATGCTAACCCTAGTGATTCCTCTTCTGCTGCCCCCCAACAATAATGGCAATATGAGGTACTATCATTCAAACCCCACAAATTCTACAGAGAAACAGAAACCAGTAAATTAAGTTAATGAGTAGAAAGACTGTTTATTTAGTTATATTTGCAGATAGCACATGGATAATATTGCTTTATATCTTTCTCAAACAGTAGCTGGGTTTTTATCTGTTTTAAGCAAAGGTAAAAATGTTTGTAATTACCTATAGCATGTCAAACAGTTGCATGGGTGTAAATAGGGACAGAAGTATTCATTCCTGTTGGGACCCAAAGCTTAATACCTGTAACAACAAATGTCTGATAATGTATGAAATACAAAATAATTTTTGGTGTAATTCCTTCATTCATTATTTCTGTATATAATGTTTCTGAGCAGTTTGGTCTCACCCTGTAAACAAAATTTTTCTCCTGTTTTGCTGCTTTGCCCCTCAGAGTAATTTAACTGAAAGCAGAACACTGTCCCCTCTGCCCTACTTCCCCTCAGTTACTTTTGATAAATTTGAGGCATTTAACACCCTGCATCAAGCAAGTGTATTTGTCAGTGATCATTGTCCCTGCTGCATTAAACTGCATCCTTTCATTAGCAAGTGTTGCCAAACAAAGCAGCACTCTGACAACTTCTCATTTCCAAGTAATATTAAAGGATTATATCTTAGACCAATTTTACTGTTACAGATTTAGATTGAATCTGCCTCAGTAACGTTGTCCCATTCTGGGCTGATGACGAAACCTGAGCTATCCATACGCTTAATTACACTCATAAATGGAGCTCTTAACGGTCTGTGGTAGTGATAGTGTTACAGTTGCTGTTTATGGAATTGTTCTCCAATTCCCTTTTTTGCAAACTGAAATATTTTTTCCCAGGATTTGCACACATTCTGATAGAGAACGGTATTTTTCATGAAATGTACTTGGCCTGCAAACAGCAGCAGAAGGGAAAGGGAAGGCAAATGAGAAAAAATGAAATAGGGTAAAGATAAGGTAACTGTGTTCCCAGCCCAAGAGGAAATCATCATAGGTATGACCTCAGACACAATCAAGCTCCACAAACAGGGCATCAAGTGATCCAAGCACCCAAGGAAGCTGTCTGGGTGCATTTGTCTTGTGACAACCTCTTTCCAGACAAACATTTCCTACCAAACTCCTTGCCAGGGCATATCCCAGCTGCCCAGCCTTGACAGCACCCACAAGGTGGTAGGAGACAGTCTACAGACCACCAAAAAGAAAGATTCTATTTTGTGAAGAAACATGAAGAGGAAAATGTAATGGTCTTTGTTCACAAAGTGATGCCTTTAAGGTAAATTATCCAGATATGGATAATTCAATGGGGAAATACACAAATCTATATAGGTACCAAAACTTTCAGACAACCAAATTTATGCTTTCTTAATATTGCTTGACAGGAAAATCTCTCGACTTGTTGCTTGCTTTTTTAATTTTTTCCCTGAAGTACACACAACCTGTAATATCTTTTTGGGAAATTTCTTAAAACAGCATTTTGACTGACACTTTGAAACTACATTCCCATTTCATAAGGGACTCAAATAATTTTAAAATAGCAACAAAGATTAAACAAATAATGAAATAAATTATTTACTTAAGCTAAACCATTATGCCTCAGGTTAACAGGAAACAAAATCGCTAACCAGAAAAACTCCTGTTTTAGGTGAGGAAGGCAATCTTGGAAGATATTATTTCTAACTAACTAAAGTGAGCATGACTGAGTGGCTTAAGACATTTTATGAAAATTATTTTATAAATACTCATGTCTAGACAAAGAATTCTAACCCCTGAAAAGCAGTCTGAAAGTCAAAATCTTTAATGAATTGTTTTATCCAATTGGAATGCTGCTTTCAAAATTTGCTAAAATTTCTATATATATAGATCTCTTTATATGTACTGGCCTCCTCCTCCTCACTATATCAATATTGAATTTTATAAATTTTGATATAAATACATTCCTTACAGATTATGATTTCTTAAAGAATGAATGATTTTTGGAAGTAAGATCTCTGAAACTATGTCCATGGGATATCTGATTCAGTTACGTGTCTCACCACAAGTACCACTCAACCAGAGATGACTGGCCAGCACTGTTCTGCATGTATAAACACCAATATTAGCAAAATTCTACTCTTCATTATATTGCAGCAGAGCACAGGAAGTTTATCTGATATTTGCAAACTGGTTAAAGTCCCTCACCCTCTCACTGCAACTGTGAACTGTCAAAAAGATATAATGATAAAAAGACCTTCTGTATGCTGCAGGGAAAGTATTTTAATCATTTATAAGCTGGTCAATGGGGTTTAAAAGCACTCAGACATGCATTAAAATGTGTCTGAGACAGGAGCTTGAAGTCAATTTTCAATTGATTCTGTCTAGCAAATGCTGCTTAAGTAAGAACCTCAGAGTCTTTTTATTATTATTATTTCTTTTTTTCTTCCTACCCCAGAAGGCAAAAGCTCAACTAGGAGGGTATCGTTCCAGTTTACATCTCACAACACATGTAACTGCAACATTTCAATAATAATTTTTACCTGTGTACCATATATGAAGTAACTTAGAGAATTTAATTCCCTACAAAGAGTTGAGAACTATGCAATACAGTACACAAGCTAGATCATAAAAACAAAGTATCATCGCTTCACTTAAGTCTATTTTACCTTGCAGATTTAATGCTCTTCCAAGGAGAAAGAACAAGTTAGGGGGAATCAATTTCAGAATTTTAACATATAAAGAAAAAAAAATAAAAAAAAATCTGACTGTAGCCTGAGAGATTGGAATCATATTGATTTTGCTGTTTTTCACAGGAGTGTAATATCAATTCTGCCTGCAATTATTTTGCATTACTAATCAGCTTATTACAAGCCAGTAAGACAATGTTAGTTTATGGTACAATACACTTTGTCGTTAAATTGCCAATATCAATAAAATTTCACAATGCATCAGGTAATTTTTTGTTGTTGTTTATGATATCAATAGAGGTTCATCTGCATATCTCTTCATTGATAATAATATAGCTACCAGAGACAGTAAAACCATGTTGCACATGAGAAAATACAACATTTACAAAAGAGGAAATGTCTTTTAGACTGTAAATTAAGCATCTGTAAAGCAACAAGGAATAACCAGTTAAAGGTGCTTAAATTGAGTAAGTGTTCAACCAGCAGCCTGCTCTTAGTACTAATACTACAGATCTTAATTCTGGGTCCATAGCATGCAAAACTCAGGCATAGCCACTGGAATTGTTATCTTTCACAGAAATACCAAGCCTGTTAGCAATAAAAGTATGAACTATGAATCTGCAAGAGCCACCTGATAGCACCCTTCAAGATCCACACATCTTTAAGAACATTACATTACAAAACTGTAACGCAGCATCTTAAAATGACTGGACAAATTTAAAATATCTTTATAAATGTATAATCCGTACAGTGCAGTTAGGTTTTGAAGGTTTGGGTATACTTCAAATACATAGAAATTTTCTATTTTGTTTTTCTGCAGTACTATTTTCTCCATAATAAAGTATGTTATCATTTAGAATACAAATAAAAAATAAAAAATGGTATATTGGGTCCTTGCTTACTCCTATAAATCATAAAACTTACTGAAAAAGAAAAGTATCTTGAAGTATCTATCCATCTTTTCATATAGAAAATGAAATGTAAAGACAAATACTCCAGTGCACAACCCTTATTAGAAAGCACTTTTTTTTAATATATATTGCCTACTCTCCTTAAAATATCAGTTATGATTGCAGAGTCCTTTTAGCATGAGGTTTGTATTTAGAACTTTTAGGAAGAATTACACTGAGGGATTAAGGCTTACAATGAAAATGAACTTCAGTTCTCTTCCATGTATACTGAATTTCTTAAATACCTTCTTCAGTATGTATTATTCTTTCTTCAGCATATCTAATTTGTTCACAGTATGACTAGCTATCTTTTGAGAAGTAATTATTCTATAATATTTCTCCTTATTGTCTACTCAGGTTTTGTTTATTCCACTATACTCAGATTTGTTTTCTAAATGGTCCTCAACACTGTAATACTTTGCAGTTTTCCTTTGTAACAAATTTACCTTTGTAACAATACTCTGAGCCAGGAAGATGGTAATATAGAGATATATAAAGATTAAAGTAGAAAATGTACACTAGACTATCCCATCTGACACACGTCAAGTAGGACTGCTATGTGCACTACACGATGAGTAGAAATACATGTACGTCAAGCTCAGTTACTGTAAAGAAGATCCAGAGATATTGCTAATAATACTCAAAATGTCTCAAGACAGGTATGACGCCAAAAAACCCCCAAATTCACACATAAATTTGAAGATGCCCATGATTCAGCAAATTCCTCCTCTTTTCCAGCAGCCTGCCTACCCAGCCATTTTGCAATGCCTATTCTGCATTTGAAAAGTTTTTTCCTACATTCTGAAATAAGATCAAGTTTAAGCAGACAGTACTAAGAGTTGCAAAAGCTAGACCCTGGCAAGTTTCAAATCTCTGCTGAAAAAACATGGACATGAACAGATTTCATGAAAAGGCCAACAAGTACTTTTAAAAAAAAAAAAAAAAAAAAAAAATCTGTTTTCCTAGCTTGGTCCTAAAAATATGTCTGGATATAAATATGTCAATTCAGCTGAAGTTTTCCAGAATGGTTCGATCTAAAGCTCATTCCCAAGCAGACAAAGTCTGATATTTATCAGGGGAATTACCTACAGCCTTAGTAAAGGGCATATTTTATCAGTATAGGCTGTGTATTAGGCTTGTTTGAATCAGATTAGCTGAATGTCAATAGCTTTGAACATTCACATAACTTAAGGTTTTATACTAAAATTACATTACTTTTTTCATTCCTTCTTCCAGCTCTTACTTTTATTATTTTTACAAACACTATATTTCAACATCCTGCCTCAATGAGATGTGCAGCAAGGAACATCTTCAGTTTTCCAAAGTAATTCAGATGCCAAAACCACCTACCCAAGTTCAAACAAACATCCCAACTCTTAAAAAAAAGATACAAACCACACCTTTTCAATCTAGCACATTGCTATTTTGGTCTTCAGATGAAGCCAATAAATACAAAAGCTTAAGAATAATGTTTATCACCAGGCATTTCTTTGGAATTTTTTATCATGTTCCTGCCACTATTTAGTTATATCATTATTGTGCCACATAAGACTGTAACATTGTGTTTTACAATATTGTTATATATTTTAATACTGTAAGATTATCTGGTAGATATCCTCATTAAACATTAGGCAGTGTATTTATCATACTTAAATGCTTCACAGTTACTAACCCTGAGTGTATTTTTATCAATATATACAAGTGATAAGAAATACAAAGTACAGCAGAAATTCAACAGAGAACCAACATTATCATCCATTTCAGAGTTCCTAATATTTTTATCCGTTGTGAAAGGTGATTTGCCCTGAAATGAAATGTTTATCTTGGATAGCCTACCCCACAGCAGTAGCCCTTCTAAGTGCTCCTTGAAAATACTTTCAGATATTATCTCACTCTTATTCCTGCTTCCTTCCTTCCTTTCTCTATTAGATTCTAGCCAGAAATATTTGTTCTTCCCTTTCTGTGCTCAGTGTGGATAGACTGCTGATGTGAAGAATTCCTATTCTGTATATTATACCATGCAAGAGGCACCCTGATGTTTTTCTAACGGTGAACTCCATTCAGCACAGCAGTACCAATAGACTAGCTAAAATACCACTGCTTAACCAAGACAGAAAAGTAGGACTTCGGTAAAAGTTATGTTTAAATTTGTTTATGCTCAATATTCAGAGAGAGAGAAAAAGAGAGAGAGACAGAGATTCAACAAACAATGTAAGGAAGCCTCATACAACATTATCACATTAGCTTCCTTTTAAGCAATAGACAACACTTTAATCTTTGTACAGACTTAAACATTAAAAAAGTGTGCTGCATAGAAAAATGCCTTTCAAAGACTATTTCCATTGTTTCAAGGGATTGAAATATTACATTTAGAGTGTAAACAGTTCTATCACATTTACAGTGTAAACACAACTCTTTACACTCACGCTTACACACAGATTTTCACAGTAAATTATATACTTGTAATTTTCACCTTTTACTATCTTAGATGTGATTTCTCTCCCTGTCTCCTTTGCACTGTAAATCTTGGAGTATACATCTATAATTTAAAAGGCGCAAGGCACACAAGTGATGCATGTGAGGGTATTCCTCACTCATCTTGCCACTTAATGTAAATACACAAAGATCTTGTTTGTATGATGTACCTTAGGTCTTTATATAGCATCATGACAATAAAATAGCACAACAGAGACAAGAGAAACTGAATTTACTCCAGCTCTATGGAAAAGGTCATTTTAACTTGATCATAACATATCAACTGGAAAGTCAAATTGGTCAGGTGCAACACTAACCAGACTTCTTTGTGTAGCAACCATAGAAAATTGTCACACTTATAGACTGGTCCATGATTACATTACAATCTCAGAAATAATATTTTTTCATAATCAAAATAAAGACTACAGTCTAAACGCAACAAGCAAAATCCCTGGGCACTGGCATTTACCTTTGCTGTAAGGCTGCCTTATAATAAAAAGGGGAAAAATTAATTTTGCTTTGAGAGATTTCTACAAGGCGATTCAATATTAAATAAATTGTACTATCACGGTAGCTGCACCACTGTAATTCATCAGCATGGCCAGCCCAGCTGGAAGCAAAAGAACAGACCATGTCTGTGATCACACAGCAAAGTACTGTCATCGAACACACTTTTGTGAATGGGAGAAACATAGATAAGGAAGATCAAGCTGACACTCCACAAAGCATTCAGCCATACCATCCCTAAAGTCTCCTAAAAAAATCCAAATTGTCATGGGATAAGAAAGTCCTCACAGGGCAGGAATAAGGTGATACATTTTCCCAGTGGGAGGAAGAGTGTTAAAGCAATCTGGGCTAGTCAGCGATGTTCACGAGGAAATAGAAAAAAGAACTAGTTAGGTTGCAAAGTTCTTGAGAAGTTGGTAAGAAGTTAAAGTGTAGTGCACATTAAAATTGCAGAAAGCCCTCCCTACCTAGTAACTGTGTGATAAAACAGCAGATGAAATATGAAGTACAAGTAAATGAAGAAAAACCTTAATTTTACACTTAAAATGTGGGCTAAGTATGAATATTAAGAAATGAGCACTTGAGGTTAAAAAAGATCCATTCAATGTTCCACAGCAATGACAAAAAGATAAATCAAAACCTTAGAAATTATAAGTAAAAAGCTACTAAATATCCATGTGCAGTCATATCCTGAATACTGTTAACTGTTTTGTTCCTCCACCTCTAAAAGACTAGAGCTTTCCTAGACACAAAGAGGTACAGAGAAGGGGAGGAAAATTAAGTGTGCAGAACAGTTTCAGTGTGAAGAACAGCTCTATGTATAACTGTATGTACATATGTGCTTGTATTGGCGTGCATGTGCATACATTCATATATAAAGATATGCACATAGTAAAGAGTCTCCTGACTAGAAGACAGATAACTGAAGAAGGATAAAACAAAGATCTGAAACAGTACCTAGTCTGAAAAATATGGATCCTGTCCCTGCAAATTAAAGAGCAGTGGCAACAGGAAAAAAAAATTGTACGTTTAGCATTAACAAAAATATTTAACTTCTTCACATAACGTACAGTTAAGTGGCAGATTCTGCCCAAGAATGCTAGAAATGCTAAAAAATACATATTCAAAAAACCTATTAAATTAGCAAAAGAAAATTCTGTCAAAGGCTTTTGAACACACATGCACAGTAGAGCGAGTGCAGAAAGTCTCTAAGTCACAACACACGGGAGTCTGAGAGAACGTTCAGGGGAATTATCACTGCGTCTTCACCCTACTCCTCCACAGGTATCCATTGTAAGAGGGCAGGAAGCCTTTGGTGTAACACAGAGCTGCAAGGTTAGAAATTTAACCAGTTTCCCAAGTTCCAATCCAGACAACCATTATTGTTTTTCATTAATACATTTTTTGATAATTCAAGAAAATGAATTCCTATGATTAAACATGGTTTCACATTCCATATTCTGTTTTTATTTACAATTCATATGTTCATATATCTGTGCAGGCAGGGCTGCCCACTTCTTACCCAAATAAAGCAGAAAAATTGAAGGTCCAAAGCAATTAGTCAAGCTACACTGCCAGTACTTAAATGAACCATCTGTTCAAAGGTATATAAGACCAGAGTGTTTTTAAGCCATAAGGCAGCTCTCTCATTTCTGCAATATTTATCCATGATTCAGCAATATCCATTCTTGGTTTGGAAAGATAATGTGTGTTGCTGTTTTGTAATTAAACATATAAAGGGCACTAACGTCATCCTTTTATGTCATACAAAGATGTAATTCTGTCATAGGTTTATTTTGGTTTGCAGGGATCTTATTTCTAGCAGAGTGAGAATGCACATCCACACTTAAAACAGTGTGGGAAAAACCACTCAAAAAAAATTTCCAGAATGTATTGTACAAACTGTCGTGTAAAATTTAAGGGCAATACAATGGACTTAACAATATTTCACCATGGCACAATGAAACTCTTCTTGAATAAAGAAATTTGACCCTGCCTTACTGCTCAACTACAGTTTTTATTTTGGATGGAAAGAGGAACTAAAGGGTAGGAGATTACTTTTTTGTCTCCTCAAAAACAGATCTAAAGCAGCATGACTACCTCCAGCATCCAATTCTAGAAGCATTTTATTAGTACATCACTGACATTTATATATGCCAAGACTGAACATGCTCATTATGACTGTTTATCAGACAAAAGGCTACTAGTAGAATGATAATTAATCAGTTGGCACTGATTGAAATTCTTGATGAAATGAAGCATGAGCCGTTGAAAAATAATTTAATGTAATCGTAAAATCCATGAATCATCCATAGAAAGCACATTTATTAAACCAGAATTCATAACTAAGATAATTTTGTCTAGCTGCTTTTCTCCTCTTTGGATTCTCTCCTGTTGAATAAAAAAGCCAGATGTTCCTACAACAAATCTGAAAAGAACAGACATCAGCTAAATAGCCTATGCAATAGCAGAATATGAGTTTTGATACATGACTTATTAAAAACCTGGTATTTGCCATGATAGTTCAGGAAAAACAAAAAACTTTTATGTTAAAAAATTTAGTAAAACCAAAGCAGCCTTCAAAAGAACTGACCAAAATAAGTTTTCATTGTACTATAACTGAAAAACTTTAAATTAATTCAGGATACTCTAATTATTCTTTCTCAGTACTATTTTCTGATGAAAGAAATACATAATGCTATGTCACAATTTCAAAAGCATTGACAGAACTATCCCTTTGTATACAGAAATTAAGTTGCTGGTGTGTTTTGGGTTTTTTTATAAAATCTATCATTAACTAAACACTGATACAGCCAAGATGACTAAGGCTCCTACTATGAAAAAATGCAGATCATATTCTCATGAAACAGATACTTAAGAATTGGGATTGAGTTCAAAGGTAACCTCATTTTCTGAAGACTGTAATCAAGTAATTTTATATAAATTCTGCTTTTAGATGTCCTGAGTAATGATTAGTACAACCATTATATGAACTGAATTAATTCCCCCTTACACTGATTGATATTCAAGTAAACATGAACTTTGCCCTGACAGAAGCTAAAATATTTGTATTACAGACAAAATTGTAACCAGTTAATTCTAAATGTTATATTAGACAAAAATACATCTTTATTATATAACTTTATACCAAGCAAACTAAAAAGCTCAATGTTTTAACAAAATTTCAATAAGAACTTCTGTTTCTGCTCAGTATCTAAGATTAAAATATTTTTTTAAAATACCCAGTTTAAATATGTCATTAATACCATGAAGATATGAACAAACATAAAAGGTACCGATTTATCTGTTAAATCACAGAAACGTGTATCAGAATATTTGAAGTACAGAAATATTTCTGTTGGAGTGGATCATGTGTACCAGAAAAATCTTACTTATATCCTTCTTCTCACGTCCACAGAGAGCAGAGAGTAGTTTAGCAAGTCATAAGAACAATTCTTTCTTCAAAAAGCATGTAGTCGCAACGTGAAATTGCAGGTGGGACTAAGAGGTAAACAATGACTAACAACATCTTTCTATTTCCACATGACATTTCTTCTGGATGAAGAAATATATTCTTTCTGCAACACTAGCACCCATGTTCACAACAGCTAGTGCTACAAATTCCTTAATTGGTACCACTTATTCCTGGCTAGCCTAAACAGCAAGGTTAAATTTTGTAGCATAACCTCTGAACTCTACAAGGATTATTTTAGAGTCCATCTGGCAATGCAAACAGAATACTGACCTAGTTCTGCTGAAAAAAAAACCAAAAAAACCAAAAAACCCTCACCTTTTTCAAAAGTCCCTATGAAAAAGATAGGGTCATTTTAAATGCTACTTGAGTAAGTGGGGAGGAGGTAAAAATGCACTGTAGAAAAACTTCTGTAGCATATGATTCCACAGCCACCACCATCCTCTTTGCCAAAGGATATCAGCATTGTTCTAAAGGCATTCACCAAGGATGTGTCAAAGAATATGACCAGGAGTAAGATAAACTGGTTGCACTATCAGACTTTCAGCCTTATTTCTAGTACTGTTTACCACTGTCAGAAGTACTTATTAAAAACCCCTGAGATTACGTTACGAAGGAAACAATGAAAGAGCATGGGGCAGGTTTTAATTATTACATTAAATACAAAAAAAAAAACCCATAATAAATTAAAACACAACTGAACTCTATAGCTGTAAAATAAAATACAAACTTAAAGTATCACTAAATCAACTTTTAAAAGCTTTTGAAGCAAAATCTTCTGCTTTTTTTACATCATGTTTATGGTGCTCAGCTGCATACCCCCTCTATTTTGATGTACGCATAAAATTTTAAATAGACAGCAAACATTACCACTGTGACATTATTTTAATAGGGCACTCAAAAATACTAAATTAATACCTAAAATGTGACAGCCACAGAACAAAACAAGTAAATTGTTAATTTTTGTTGACACAAATTTTCAAACCCTACAACTTCCTCACCAAGGAAAAAAAAATCACATTGAACTTGATCTGATTTAAGGCAGACTTGAGGGAAAACTTTTGTGCTATAACTGAAACAGCTACAATGGCAGCAGAAATAGTAAAGCAGTCACTGAAATTTTGCTATCATTATGCTATTTAGACATTTCTCTGAGCAGCATGATATGACAGAGTCGCCATTGATAGAGCATCTACAGTAAGAAGAAAGTACAATATGAGCATAGGCACAGCCTGCATATTACAGATAAAGACAATACAAATTCAAGCTCTAATAATAACCTCTTGTAGAATTTCATCAAATAGATTTTGTTTCTATGCATTATTTATCCACATCTACATTTCAACAAAAATGGCCTCATTCAAATTAATTGAAGTTTTCCTATGGCATATTTGTTAGAAATCAGTATTACACATACCCTGGTTTGTGTTATATTCCATGTTTCTGTCCTCACAGGTATCCAATAATTCTAAGTTATTTAAAATAAATAAATAACAAAGACTTCATTTACTTGTTTAAATCATCAAATAAATGGGGTTTTTTTGCAGAAGTCTGAGTAACTAATGTACAGCTTTTTTTGGTTCATTCCCTGCTATTATTTCTGAACCAGTGCATTTATTTAAGACAGAGTGTTTTACAATGTTAAAAAATAAAATGAGATCAGAAATTAAAAATTTAACTTGTGGAAGATGCTGCTATAACTAGAAGCCATGAGGATTTAATGAAAGTCCTCAAAGTTCTTTTAGCATGACAACAGCAATTATTCCTTTTCTTCTTCATCAGTGATCTCTCTTTTACTGCCACATTCTGTGTATTAAACTAAGCAGCCCAGTCTTTTAAGTGGGTAGGAAAAAAAAATTCCTACAGGCAACCTCGTCCCAGCCTTAATGATCCCTGTGAAACTCCATTGCTTAACTCTTCTCACGTTCCCTTCCTGCCCCACCACAGGCAAAAGATTAATGGCTTTTTCCCCATGCTTTGAGTTTATTTAAACCAGACAAACGATGAAGCTACAAAGTGATTTATACCAAATTTTGACCAGCTATATCTGATGTCCCTCAAGAAGAAAGCCTCAGCAATGTCCAGCATTGCTCTATTGTTTGGTTGAGCAAATTTGTTAGTCTCTGGTTGTGTAGCAGGGGCAAGGAGGTAGTACTGATGGAGTTTAAGAAATAGTTCTTATAAAATTAGAACTTCTAAACATCAAATGAGGGACAGATAAGTGAAAATAAATAAATAATTCCATATTTACAGCTTTGAAGAACCCATATTAGAATGAAATTACTAAATCATATGACTTCCATTCATGACTATGTTCTGATTTCTTAGTGAAACTGTGCACTACCCTAGGTACTGCCTTATGCTTTGCTAGGAAGAGTGAGGAAATTTCCGTGGATCTTGCTGCTTAGCTTACCAAGTAAGGTACAGCAGCACAAGAGGAAAGCGGGGAGCAAATAATCCTGCAGCTACGGCACAGACAGAGCACAGATGATTTTGAGAAGACAAAAGCTGAAACAGGAGAAACAGAGGAGCTGCACCATGTGCTAAGCAGAATAGAGAGATGAAGTTCAAAACAGGAGGAGAAAAGGATTTTATCTGCTGCAGGCTATGTTAGTAGCATGTATGTAACCTTTAACTGTAAGCCACAAATGCTAGATACATTTTGTGTGTGCCTGGTTTCACAACAGTATCACAACTGAGTTAATTTAAGGAAAACAGGTAGTGGAGTTTTAAAGGTTTAAGAACACAATGGTATGGGATGACTACCACACACTGAGTCTTCATAATGCCTGCACGAGGGGAAATATTCTGCATTTATTTTAAGTGTTCCCCTCCCTGCAGCAAATATACTGCCTTTATCTGGCTGCTCTTCCCTCCTATCAACTTTTCTATACCCTCCACAATGGGCCTCCCAGTATACAGCATCATTTTTTCCCCTCACATTTCTGCAGGCTGCTGTAAAATGGTGCAGCATACAGAGTGCAGGAAGAAGTGCTGCTCTCCCAGCCCCCTCTGCTTTCACACCATGAACCGTACTGTAATACTGCATCTTCCATACAGAGCAAATACAACCCAAATACAAATTCAATTTTTACACTTCTAAAAGGAACAAATGTCATGATAAATACTACATATATCTCACCATCTACAGCGGCTTGTTACTTGTGTTTCAACCAGTAGGAGATCAAACCACAGGAAAGCATGTTTTTCTTTACTCGTTTGAGAAACCAAAATGGCATAGAACATTGTCCAACTGCAAAAATACTGTCCCGTGTTTTCTAGAGTGCATCTTGTACCACTTACTCTGAAACAACTCTCAGCTGCTTACACAATGCTATGCCCAAATACAAAACTTGTGCTTCTGCCACCAATGGTTATGAATGTAGTCTTAGTAAGGTTTGTCTGCCATCTCATCTTCCCATAGCTGATTTCCTGCACAATCCTTCAAGGTAATGAAGGAAGTCTTGACTCCATGCTTACAGCAGTTGTGAAAGCTGCTGCCTCCTACATAAGGTGAAGTGGAAGAATTCTGCCTCAGACTGGTATCCAGGTCCTGCTGATGAAATAAAGGAATCCTTGCTGTTGCTGAAGATGATCTGCCCTCTGCTGAACTCAAGTGAGGATTTAGTACCATCTTTACAGGTGTAGGATGGACTAGTAAAGAACACTGTTTTACAGAGCTGACCATGATTCTGATCATATTTTCAAAATTTTGAAAAAGGCAAAGTGAGGGGAGGGAAAAAACAAGTGGCCCCTGCATTTAGCAGTGATCACACACAATACTCCTATTTAAACAATGTCAAAAGATGATATGATGCTAACCTCAGCAATATCAATGTGTTTACTACTTTTTCCTCCTTTTTATTTTGCAGGCCAGAAATGGAAAATAGTTTTATTACAGCCAATGAAATCCAAATCGGAAAAATAAAAATCATATGGTCAATACTATTCATTCAGTTATGCATTTGTCTCAAAAAGTGGAGAACAGTTGCAGATCAGATTGTGAAAATAAAAGGCCTAATTTTGAATTTGTTTTCTGTATAAATATATTGCAAGTAGATAATTTTCTCCTATATTTTCCAGTGGTAGCAGTGCTATTCCCAGCAAAGCAATGAAAGTTGCAACATTAAGCTTGCTGCTTACTCATCAGTTTTCATGCAAGACTCTCATTGGCAAGTGGCCCAGTCACAGAGGAGATACTACTGGAATTAATACTTCTATATCCAAAACAATGTTGACTATTTAATTATTAAAGTACTTCTTTCTAACTAGATATTTTCAACTAGTGGGACTGACAGAACTGAGAGAACTCTTCTATGCCCAGGTTTGCTCAAAGAAATGTTGTTCACTGTCAAATAACTTCAATTCGAACATTTTAAGCTGCCTATATTCTTAAATACAAATTCACACTTCCTTTGCCAGTAAGAAGCTGATATGAAGGACTGAACTTGTTATCAGGCAATGAGAAAGTTGAAGTCCTGCATCTAGTTCCCAAATTCAGTCATATTTTCTCTTACATTGCATTTTTCATTCCTCATTTAAGTGAAGCAAACAATATTGAGAGTATTCATGAATGTCAGGAAAACTATTTCTGTTCTTGAAAATAGGTATTTGTTTTTGCCTGGCAACCTTGGGTGTTTGGTGACAGCAGGAGAAAAGATAATTAAATGCAGAAGTAAACTATTAATAGCTAAAAGATTTTGCTTCCAGTGCTTTGTATACCTGCCAGGTAATTTTCAGTCTGGGATCCATGCATGTAATCAGCACAGAAAGGGAAAATTTTAAGTGTCTAAAAATTCCTTAGACTTACTTATCTCCTGCTACCTGCCTAACTGCCAGAAGGTCCTTCTCCCATTCCAGATGGGACTAAAAGGCCCCTGGCTTGCACAGGACCCCCTCGCTATATACTCAGGGATCAAAAGCAATCTCCCGTAACAATTTAGCCTGTATCAATAACTCAAGCTAGAATGCCTCTGTAGTATCCAGAATCTTATTCCTTTAGTGCATTCAAGTATCAAATTAGTTCAGCCTCTAAAGGCAGTGGTCACCTGTCACAGTAAAACTGGTCAACAGGCTCAGCAAATGAAGTTGTTCTAATGCAAATAGTCGAACCAAGTGGTTACTTCTTTACAAGAAAATATGTCATTTTAGCACAATGCACTATTACAGCAGTGCCTCACTTATTCTAATATTAATCTAGAAAAAACTCCTCATTTCAATTCTCTCTGAATTAAGAAATGCCAGTCACTAACTCAGCTTCTGAACCATTTTGGGTGGTTTTTAAGCAAAATCTAACCAATGTCCAAAGATCACAGAATTTTACCGATCCTCACTTAGCTCTGCTGCAGCAACAACCAGACTGTGAAATAAAAGCTCTAGACGTTCTTATTAGCACATATAATATACTTATTTGCAAAGGACTTAAATTTATCTAAAACTGTCAACTTCTGCTTTTTATGTCATTGTGTATTCTGCTGCACAAGACTATAAACAGGCAGTGTCAGACATGCAACATCAATTTTAAATAAACAGGAGGTCACAAAGCTCACATTCTCAAAGCTATTATAGAAATTGCTGGCTTCATCCAATCTCAAATCCCTGTGCTCACTTAAAAGCTCTAACCATATAATTAAACGTAGGTCAGCTTAAAAGTGGACAATTCTTTTCAGGCTTTATACAAAGCTCTTCAGTAAAGCCTTCAGCAATTCTGTTCTTTTATCCTGGAGGGCTGACAGATCCTTGTCAAAACCTGGGTCTGCCCAGCAAAAAGTTTTAACACGGAGAAAAAGGTACAACAGTGTAGGAGGAGATGCTTAAAAGAGAATAAATCTCTAGCTTGCTTTGTTCAAAGTTAGAATTCTTCCCTTGTCTGAGACATACTGAGGACAAGTTTAACCCAGGGTAACTCTTCTGTAGTCTAATGGCCTTACACCAATGAATATTTTGACCCAAACTGTCTGAAACATGCCTGGAAAAATAACCTATTTTCCTCACAGTCCTGCTGCACAGAGGGAAATCTTTCTTGTCACTCCCTCTAGCTCTCACATCCTGTTTTGTCTAGAAATTCTCCCCTGGCTTTCTTCACTCCTACTAGCCATTTTTCGTAAGAGCAGGCCAGATTGGATTGTCCTTTGCTCCACTGGATTTTATTCAGATATATACTACTATAAGTGTTAGAAGAATACAGTCTTGGTTTTTTGAGTCCTGCTATGGTTTGTTTTCTAATCAGAACAGAGAGAGACTATCATAATAAATCAATTGCTTGACTTGAGGCAGGTGTGCTTGGACAGGTTTTACACTTTTACTGTGTGTTTTTAGAGCCAAGTAACACAAAATGCTCTCATATTATTTTTCTGAAAGAAAACCTCTTCATGGGAGATGAAGAGGTACTGGAGATTGGGAAAGGAAAGGACAACAATGAAACCCTAACAGAGGTAGAAGAAGCCTACTCACAAGACGAAATATTGTTGTATAGATTCATAAAGCATAAACCAGCTTGTTTTTCAACTCAGACTATATTATTTTTCAACTTAGAACTATTTTAATCTCAATGCAACTTGGCTCACTGAGGCTTTTGTTCACTTAGCACAACTAAATCTACTCTATAGAATAAATTGTATTCATTTGCCATACTTCTACATTGCATTTAAGTATGTTTAATAACTGTTAGTCACTATACTATTCTTGAAATTGTTTCAGTGTGAAAAGAATATAGTCATTTAAATTCCCTTTCACAGTAACCTATACTTCTTCCTTATCTTGCAAAGAAAAAAAAACCTTGATGTGTTCTTAGTGTTAGGTTAAGTATTCACAGATACTCATTATCAATCTATTCTAGGAGACACCTAAGCATCCCAATCTTTTGTTGTGATATCAATTCATAATTTAATTACTGAAGATTAAAGACTAGTTAGCTGTAATTTTTTTTTCAGTCAGTGTAAAACCCAGTGATACACTGCACCATTAAATAAGAGAATCTAAATCAAGGCAATAATTAAGAAACAAATTCAAATTTGTTGAATGTTCTAACCAATGAAAGCCATTTAAATGAACTCCTAAAAACCTCATATTTAGACAAATTTTCTACTTCAGATGTTTTATCACTATGCAGTATGAAAAAAAACATCTTCTACCCAGTTTAGCATTCAGCTAATTATCATGACAAGAAAAAAAAACAAAAAACAAAAAAAACCCACTCACACTGAAACCATCAAGGTCCTTTGTACTGGACAATTTCCACTTCCACAAGGAATTCCTATGTAATGGTATTATTCAAGATATTTAGAGTCAACAGACGATTCAAGGTAATTGAGCTATAACTGAGAAAAGAATCAGGGTTTAAGCACTTGTTTCTCATCCTCCCTTTGCTCCCTCAGTTATGTTTTCACAGGACATGACTTTCCTTCCCCAACACTAATAATACCATAGTAAAATTTTCTGCTCTGAATCTAGTGTTATTATCGTGACTAAACCACAGTATTTCTGTATTACTCTATAAATAGTTTCTATACTATATTTTCTATGTATATTGGCATGATGCAAACCTCTGATGTGATCACTAGGATGATTTAACAGATTCAAACAAACTGTAGCTTAATTTATTGATTCTTGATATAAATGTCCAACATATTAAAGTTAAGGAAAAAAAAATAAAAGTGTTTTCCACATTTCTGTTCAGGATTTTCCAGAAAGACAGGCATACAAGCCTGTATAGGTACACACACATCACTTATCTCTCACATAGTGGTCTGACAATCTGGGTCCACCCATATATATAAATCTGCACAGCAGGCACCCCTTTCTACCGTATTCCTGGGCATCAAGCTATGGCCACATGGGTACAAACACTCAAAATCCAACATCACAGTATGCAATTGTCAGTAAGAACGGTATAAATGCATGCTTGCCAAAAGTATGAATGCTAAGAGAGGGGTGAAAATTTTATCCTTCCACTATCGCAAGTTTTGACAACTTTTATTATTTTAGAATTAGATTCCATCTCCCTCCCCTCCTCTTTTTTTCATATTAGTGTCAAAATACAATATGGAGCTTTCAGTCATTAGGAACTTCAGTACAGCAAGATGTATCATACAACCTGTGCCAGGAGTAGGATACCTGAAGCGACACGTCATGCCTTCAGTCTCTGATATAAATCACAGACATTTAATATAGATCTTGAACAATGCCTTCTGCTGGCCTCAGAGGAAAAGAGATCAATTGCTGGCTCCTGATAAAAGTTACACTCTTTACACTCCATGTCTCCAGCATACTGAAGACACAGTTAACCTTCTGCTGTTTACCATGTCATCCCTCTGCATCCCTCATTAATCACGTGCTAGAAAGCAGCCCTGTGGAAAAGGACTTGGGAGGAGTAGTGGACGAAAAGCTGGACATGAGCCACCAATACACATCTGCAGCCCAGGCCAACCGCATCCTGGGCTGCATCAAAAGAAGCATGGCCAGCAGATTGAAAGAGGCAATTCTGCCCCTCTACTCTGCTCTAGTGAGACCTCACCTGGAATACCACGTCCAGTTTTGGAGCCCTCAACACAAGGAAGATGTGTACCTGTTGAAGCGTGTCCAGAGGAGGGCCACAAAAATTATCAAAGGGCTGGAGCACCTCTCCTATGAAGACAGGCTGAGAGAGTTGGGGTTGTTCAGCCTGGAGAAGAGAAGGCTCCAGAGGGACCTTATAGCTGCCTTCCAGTACCTGAAAGGTGCCTGTAAGAAAGCTGAGGAAGAACTGTTCACAGGGACATGGAGCAATAGGACAAGGGGTAACAGTTTTAAACTAGAAAAGGGTAGATTTAGGTTGGATATTAGGAAAAAGTTTTTCAGTGTGAGGGTGGTGGATCATTGGAACAGGTTGCCCAGAGAGGCTGTTGAGGCCCCATCCCTTGAGATATTCAAGGTCAGGCTTGATGGAGCTCTGAGCAACCTGCTCTAGTAAAGATGTCCCTGCTCACTGCAGGGGGGTTGGACTAGATGACCTTTGAAGGTCCCTTCCAGCCCAACACATTCTATGATTAAGCTCTCTTTTATTCAATTCCCAAGTAGAAAGGGGGTGCTTTCTTCTTCTTAGACACACAGAATTGTACATAATTCAAGTCATAATTCTGAGTAGCCTTTTCTGATAAAAAGTATATGAACTTTGACATGAAAGACATCTTGTATGCTGAGCTCCAGTTCTCCCACTTGAATAGACTCCCACTCATGAGTGAAGAACAGGTCTGCCAAAATGAAGCTGGAACTGAAACAATTCAGTCGATCCAAAGTGAAATATACAATTATTTATGCTATTACACAACAAATATTTAAATACTTAGAGGAATATAGGTCAAAAGCACTAATGCTAAACTACTGCATTTTTTACTCCTCCATCACAAACTATTAATATAACTTTATGAGTAGGTATATTATCTACATGTTCAGCAAGCACACCTGTGCACAAGTCTTTAATGAATGCTAGGTCCTCTTTTAATAAAGCAATGAAACATATTAAAACCATCACCCATTTCCTCCAAGTTATTATTGCCACTGGAAAAAAAATGATTAAAAACTTTCCAATGCTGTTTGTAAATACTGAACTTGAATTTCAAAGTTAGGCACTAATCCATGGAAACAAATCAATGCGGAACAGAAATACTTGTGACATATCCAAACATCATGCAAGTAGCATATGTCTTCTCAACTGATGTAACATGACTCACAGACTTGCAAGAAAAAGTCGTCTTGTATGATGAACATGGGTAGCAACTTAAGATATCTGTTATATTACTGTTCACATGCTTCCAACTTAAAAGGCCATACATACACACGGAAAAGCTCTGAACACTGAGTATTTGTGAATTTAAGTTACCTGAAAGCTGGGTAACTGTCAAGCCAGAGGTAATGGTAGATATAAATCTTGCTTCTGATCCCCAGAGAATTAATACTGAGGAATGTATTTTACTAAGATGTGCTAATTTTGGGCTTTCTTCTTTTCTTGGTTCTTCACTAGTCCTCATAAAATATCTTTGGATAAAGACATTCTTCACATCAGAATTTAAAATCTTTGTTTCAGCACAGAGCTGAAATTATCAAAAGGAGAGGGAGTAAATTAAAGGCTTTTTAAAACCAGAAGGGAAAATGTGAATTTTCAAATGTTCAATAGTGAGATACACATCTCTTCTTTTCTTGTCCCTTTTTTCTTTTTTTTTTCTTTTTTTTTTTTTTTTCAGACAGATCAGAATCCACTACAGTCTTTCCTCTTTAGACACATCCCTTTGGCATTCTCCATGGGACACACTACATCTGACAAGAAGATAGAAACCTCATTAGTAAAATATTTCCATTTGTGGAAATGAAAAGTCAGATGCATAGAACCACAAACATGAGCTGCATCTCTGTATTTTAGAAGCCAAGTAAGGTTCCAGGAAATCTCTGAACCAGAGTAACAAAGGTAAATGAAAATTAGCAACAATACAAATTTAATTTAGTAACAAATATTCGGGGTTTTTTTTTCAGAACTCTTGAGATTCTGCTCAAAGACAAAGTAGGGTTTTTTTATTTAAACTATTAAAATCTTGCATGTGACAACTTTGTTCCCAAGTCTGTCCTTCATGGTTGAGTACAGTTACGTCTTCCTCTGACTGCTGCTATTACTTACTCTCTTGAAATCTTCTTAAAACTACTGGGGACTTGAAGATATTAGGAAACCAGTTTAGCATTAAGCGTTAACAGTGAAAAATTAAATTATGATTAAGTAAATATAAACAAATCATAAACTTCGCTCCAGCATTAGCTGGTGTATCTGCCTGCCAATTTGCAATGAATTTTTAAGTAGTCTCACTGGGCCTTTTGCAAGACACTACAATTTTCCTAATATACACATCGTGTAGGCTGTATGCCTGAGCCTGCTAGACAGTGCTTGCTTCACTGTAAAGAAGTTCCAAATTATTTTACTGCTAACATATATTTGAAAGTGAATTATGAGAGCATTCCCAGTTCACACTGTACCTGCATCAAAGGGGCAAAGGCAGCAACAAATCAAGATAAACAGATGATTGTAGGTTCTCCTAGCAGAAGGGTACTATGCAATCCCTTCACATGGACTCAATTTCA